>NW_027480448.1:4561765-4865882 GCF_051401765.1 Calliopsis andreniformis | reverse complement strand
TCAATCCTCAATTCTCAGTCCTCAAACCTCAGTCCTGAATCCACAATCCTCAATCTTCAATCCTCAATTATCAGTCCTCAATTCTCAATCCTCAATCCTCAGTCCTCATTCCTCAATCCTCAATCCTCAATCCTCAATCCTCAATCCTCAATCCTCAATACTCAATCTGTAATCCTCAATCCTCAATCCTCAATCCTCAATCCTCAATCCTCATTCTTCAATCCCCAATCCTCAATTCTCAATCCTCAAGCCTCAAAGTTCAATCCTCAATACTCAATCTTCAATCCTCAATCCTCTATCCTCAATCCTCAATCCTCATTCTTCAATCCTCAATACCCAATCCTCAATCTTCAATCCTGAATCCTCAACTCTCAGTCCTCAATCCTCAATCCTCAGACCTCACACATCAATACTTAACCCTCAGTCCTCGTCCTCAATCCACAACCCTCAGTCCTCAATCCTCAATCATCAATCATAAATATTCAATCTTCAGTCCTCAATCCTCAATCCTCAATCCTCAAACCTCAATCCTCAATGTTCAATCCGAAATACCCAATTCACAATCTTCAATCCTCAATCCTCAATACTCAATCCTCAACCCTCAATACTCAATCCTCAATTCTCAGTCCTCAAACCTCAGTCCTGAATCCACAATCCTCAATCTTCAATCCTCAATCATCAGTCCTCAATTCTCAATCCTCAATCCTCAGTCCTCATTCCTCAAACCTCAATCCTCAACCCTCAGTCCTCATCCTCAAATCTCAGTTCTCAATCCTCAATCCTCAATACTCAATCTTCAATCCTCAATAATCAATCTCCAATCCTAGATCCTCAATCCCCAATCTACAATCCTTAATACTCAATCTTCAATCCTCAATCCCCAGTCATCAATCTTCAATCCTCAATGCTCAATCCTCAGTCCTCAATCCTCAGTACTCAATCCACAATCCTCAATCCTCAAACCTCAATCCTCAACCGTGAGTCCTCGTCCTCAATCCTCAAACCTCAATCCTCAATGCTCAATATTCAATCATCAATACTCAATCTTCAATCCTCAGTGCTCTATCCTCAATCCTCAATCCTCAATCCTCAATATTCAAGACACAACCCTCAGCCACCAATCCTCAATACTCAACCATCAATCCCCAATTCTCAATACTCAATAGAAAATTCTGAATACTCATGGTTCAATACTCAATCCACAATATTCAATAATCAAATCTCAATCCTCAATCTTCAGTCCTCAATACTCAATTTCAATCGTCAATCCTCAATTCTCAATCCCCAATACTCAATCCTCAATAGTCAATCCTCAATCCCCAATCCTCAATCTTCAATCCTCAACCTCAATCCTCAATCCTCAATCCTCAATCCTCAATATTCAATCCTCAATACTCAATCTTCAATCCTCAATCCTCAATCCTCAATCCTCAATCCTCAATCTTCAATCCTCAATCCTCAATCCTCAATGTTCAATCCACAATACCCAATCCTCAATCTTCAATCCTCGATCCTCAATCCTCAATCCTCAATCCTCAATACTCAATCCTCAATTCTCGGTCTTCAAACCTCAATCCTGAATCCACAATCCTGAATCCTCAACCTTCAGTCCTCAATTCTCAATCATCAGTCCTCAGTCCTCAGTCGTCAAACCTCAGTCCCCGACCCTCAGCCCTCATCCTCAATCCTCGGTCCTCAATGCTCAATCCTCAAACATCAACCCTCTACCGGCAGTCCTCGTCCTCAATCCTCAAACCTCAATCCTCAATCCTCAATATTCAATCATCAATACTCAATCTTGAATCCTCAATCCTCAATCCTCAATCCTCAATCCCCAATCCTCAATATTCAACACACAACCCTCAGCCAACATTCCTCAATACTCAACCATCAATCCTTAATTCTCAATACTCAATAGAATATCCTGAATCCGCATGGTTCGGTACTCAAGCCACAATATTCAATAATCAAATCTCAATCCTCAACCATCAATCCGCAATACTCAATTTCAATCCTCAATCCTCAATCTTCAACCCTCAATCCTCAATTATCAATCCTCAATCCTCAATCCTCAATCTTCAATCCTCAATACTCAATCTTCAATCCTCAATCCTCAATCCTCAATCCTCAATCCACAATCCTCAATCCTCAATCCTCAATCCTCAATCCTCAATACTCAATCTGCAACCCTCAATACTCAATCCTCAATCCTCAATGCTCATTCTTCAATCCTCAATACCCAATCCTCAATCTTCAATCCTCAATCCTCAATCCTCAATTCTCAATCCTCAATCCTCAATCCTCAGACCTCAAACATCAATATTCAACCCTCAGTTCTCGTCCTCAATCCACAACCCTCAATCCTCAATCCTCAATCTTCAATCATCAATATTCAATCTTCAATCCTCAATCCTCAATCCTCAATCCACAATCCTCAATCCTCAATCCTCAATCCTCAATTCTCAATCCTCAATCCTCAACCCTCAGCCCTCATCCTCCATCATCAATCCTCAATCCCCAATCCTCAATCCTCAATTCTCAATCCTCAATCCTCAATCCCCAGACCTCAAACATCAATACTCAACCCTTAGTCCTCGTCCAAAATCCATAACCCTCAATCCTCAATCCTCAATCTTCAATCATCAATACTCAGTCTTCAGTCCTCAATCCTCAATCCTCAATCCTCAATCCTCAATCCTCAATCTTCAATCCTCAATCCTCAATCCTCAATCCTCAATTCTCAATACTCAGTCCTCAATTCTCAGTCCTCAAACCTCAATCCTGAATCCACAATCCTGAATCCTCAATCTTCAGACCTCAGTCCTCAACAATCAGTCGTCAATTCTCAGTCCTCAATAGAATATCATCAATTCACACATTTCAATACTCAATACTCAATCTGCAATATTCAGATCTCCATCCACAAACATCAATTCTCATCACTCAACCCTCAACACTCAGTCCCCAATCCTCAATCTTCAATCCTCATTCCTCAATCCTCAATTCTCAATCCTCAATCCTCAGTCCTCAGACCTCAAACCTCAATTCGTCAACTCTGAGCCCTCATCCTCAATCCTCAATCCTCAATCTTCAATCCTCAATCCTCAATCCTCAAGCCTCAATCCTCAATCCTCAATCCTCAATCCTCAGTCCTCAAACCTCAACCCTCAACCCTCAATTCTCAATCCTCAATCTTCAATCCTCAATCCTCAATCCTCAATCCTCAATCCCCAATCCTCTATCCTCAGGCATCAATACTCAATCTTCAATACTCAATCCTCAATACTCAATCCTCAATCCTCAATCCTCAATCATCAATCTTCAATCCTCAATACTCAATCTGCAATCCTCAATCCTCAAACCTCAATCCTCAATCCTCATTCTTCAATCCTCAATACCCAATCCTCAATCTTCAATCCTCAATCCTCAATCCTCAATCCTCAATCCTCAATCCTCAATCCTCATTCTTCAATACTCAATACCCAATCCTCAATCTTCAATCCTCAATCCTCAATCCTCAATTCTCAATCATCAATCCTCAGTCCTCTGTCCTCAAACCTCAATCCTCAACCCTCAGCCCTCATCCTCCATCCTCAATCCTCAATCATCAATCCTCAACCTTATATCCTCAATATTCAATCTTCAATCCTCAATCCTCAAACCTCAATCTTCAATCCTCAATCCCCATTTCCCAACCCTCAATCCTCAACCCTCAGATCTCATCCTCAATACTCAATTCTCAATCCTCAATCATCAATCCTCAATCTTCAATCCTCAATCCTCAATACTCAATCCTCAATCCTCAATCCTCAAACCTCAATCCTCAATCCTCAATCCCCATTTCCCAACCCTCAATCCTCAACCCTCAGATCTCATCCTCAATACTCAATTCTCAATCCTCAATCATCAATCCTCAATCCTCAATCCTCAATCTTCAATCCTCAATACTCAATTTTCAATCCCCAATCCTCAATTCTCAATCCTCAATCCTCAATGTTCAATTCTCAATACTCTATCTTCAATCCTCAATCCTCAATCCTCAATCCTCAATCCTCATTCTGCAATCCTAAACACCCAATCCTCAATCTTCAAACCTCAATCCTCAACTCTCAATCCTCAATCCTCAATCCTCTGACCTCACACATCAATACTCAACCCTCAGTCCTCGTCCTCAATTCACAACCCTCAATCCTCAATCCTCAATCATCAGTCATCAATATTCAATCTACAGTCCTCAATCCTCAATCCTCAATCCTCAATCCTCAATCCTCAATGTTCAATCCACAATACCCAATCCTCAATCTTCAATCCTCAATCCTCAATCCTCAATCCTCAATCCTCAATACTCAATCCTCAATTCTCAGTCCTCAAACCTCAATCCTGAATCCACAATCCTGAATCCTCAACCTTCAGTCCGCAGTCCTCAACAATCATTCGTCAGTTCTCAATCCTCAATACAATATCGTCAATTCACACCATTCAATACTCAATACTCAGTCTGCAATCTTAAAATCTCTATCCACAAACTTCAATTCTCATCACACAACCCTCAACACTCAGTCCCCCATCCTCAATCTTCAATCCTCAATCCTCAATCCTCAATTCTCAATACTCAATCCTCAGTCCTCAGACCTCAAACCTCAATCCTCAATAATCGATTACCAATCCTAGATCCTCAATCCTCAATCCTCAATCCCCATTCATCAATCGTCAATAATCAATCTCCAATCCTAGGTCCTCAATCCGCAACCCTCAATCCTCAATCCTCAAATCTCAACCCTCAACCCTCAGTCCTCATACTCAATTCTCAATTCTCAATCCTCAATCCTCAATCCTCAATCTTCAATCCTCAATAATCAATCTCCAATCCTCAATCCTCAATCCTCGATACTCAGTCCTCAGGCATCAATACTCAATCTTCAATACTCAATCCTCAATCCTCAATCCTCAATCCTCAATCCTCAACCCTCAATCCTCATTCCTCAAACCTCAATCCTCAACCCTCAGTCCTCATCCTCAATTCTCAATTCTCAATCCTCAATCCTCAATCCTCAATCTTCAGTCCTCAATAATCAATCTCCAATCCTATATCCTCAATCCCCAATCTTCAATCCTTAATACTCAATCTTCAATCCTCAATCCCCAGTCATCAATCTTCAATCCTCAATGCTCAATCCTCAATCCTCAATCCTCAGTCCTCAATCCACAATCCTCAATCCTCAAACCTCAATCTTCAACCGTCAGTCCTCGTCCTCAATCCTCAAACCTCAATCCTCAATCCTCAATCCTCATTCTTCAATCCTCAATACCCAATCCTCAATCTTCAATCCTCAATCCTCAATCCTCAATTCTCAATCCTCAATCCTCAATCCTCAGACCTCAAACATCAATATTCAACCCTCAGTCCTCGTCCTCTATCCACAACCTTCAATCCTCAATCCTCAATCTTCAATCATCAATATTCAATCTTCAATCCTCAATCCTCAATCCTCAATCCTCAATCCTCAATCCTCAATCCTCATTCCTCAATCCTCAATCTTCAATCCTCAATACTCATTCTTCAATCCCCAATCCTCAATTCTCAATCCTCAAGCCTCAATGTTCAATCCTCAATACTCAATCTTCAATCCTCAATCCTCTATCCTCAATCCTAAATCCTCATTCTTCAATCCTCAATACCCAATCCTCAATCTTCAATCCTCAATCCTCAACTCTCAGTCCTCAATCCTCAATCCTCAGACCTCACACATCAATACTTAACCCTCAGTCCTCGTCCTCAATCCACAACCCTCAATCCTCAATCCTCAATCATCAATCATAAATATTCAATCTTCAGTCCTCAATCCTCAATGCTCAATCCTCAAACCTCAATCCTCAATGTTCAATCCGAAATACCCAATCCTCAATCTTCAATCCTCAATCCTCAATCCTCAATCCTCAACTCTCAATACTCAATCCTCAATTCTCAGTCCTCAAACCTCAGTCCTGAATCCACAATCCTCAATCTTCAATCCTCAATTATCAGTCCTCAATTCTCAATCCTCAATCCTCAGTCCTCATTCCTCAATCCTCAATCCTCAATCCTCAATCCTCAATCCTCAATCCTCAATACTCAATCTGTAATCCTCAATCCTCAATCCTCAATCCTCAATCCTCAATCCTCATTCTTCAATCCCCAATCCTCAATTCTCAATCCTCAAGCCTCAAAGTTCAATCCTCAATACTCAATCTTCAATCCTCAATCCTCTATCCTCAATCCTCAATCCTCATTCTTCAATCCTCAATACCCAATCCTCAATCTTCAATCCTGAATCCTCAACTCTCAGTCCTCAATCCTCAATCCTCAGACCTCACACATCAATACTTAACCCTCAGTCCTCGTCCTCAATCCACAACCCTCAGTCCTCAATCCTCAATCATCAATCATAAATATTCAATCTTCAGTCCTCAATCCTCAATCCTCAATCCTCAAACCTCAATCCTCAATGTTCAATCCGAAATACCCAATTCACAATCTTCAATCCTCAATCCTCAATACTCAATCCTCAACCCTCAATACTCAATCCTCAATTCTCAGTCCTCAAACCTCAGTCCTGAATCCACAATCCTCAATCTTCAATCCTCAATCATCAGTCCTCAATTCTCAATCCTCAATCCTCAGTCCTCATTCCTCAAACCTCAATCCTCAACCCTCAGTCCTCATCCTCAAATCTCAGTTCTCAATCCTCAATCCTAAATACTCAATCTTCAATCCTCAATAATCAATCTCCAATCCTAGATCCTCAATCCCCAATCTACAATCCTTAATACTCAATCTTCAATCCTCAATCCCCAGTCATCAATCTTCAATCCTCAATGCTCAATCCTCAGTCCTCAATCCTCAGTACTCAATCCACAATCCTCAATCCTCAAACCTCAATCCTCAACCGTGAGTCCTCGTCCTCAATCCTCAAACCTCAATCCTCAATGCTCAATATTCAATCATCAATACTCAATCTTCAATCCTCAGTGCTCTATCCTCAATCCTCAATCCTCAATCCTCAATATTCAAGACACAACCCTCAGCCACCAATCCTCAATACTCAGCCATCAATCCCCAATTCTCAATACTCAATAGAAAATTCTGAATACTCATGGTTCAATACTCAATCCACAATATTCAATAATCAAATCTCAATCCTCAATCTTCAGTCCTCAATACTCAATTTCAATCGTCAATCCTCAATTCTCAATCCCCAATACTCAATCCTCAATAGTCAATCCTCAATCCCCAATCCTCAATCTTCAATCCTCAACCTCAATCCTCAATCCTCAATCCTCAATCCTCAATATTCAATCCTCAATACTCAATCTTCAATCCTCAATCCTCAATCCTCAATCCTCAATCCTCAATCTTCAATCCTCAATCCTCAATCCTCAATGTTCAATCCACAATACCCAATCCTCAATCTTCAATCCTCGATCCTCAATCCTCAATCCTCAATCCTCAATACTCAATCCTCAATTCTCGGTCTTCAAACCTCAATCCTGAATCCACAATCCTGAATCCTCAACCTTCAGTCCTCAATTCTCAATCATCAGTCCTCAGTCCTCAGTCGTCAAACCTCAGTCCCCGACCCTCAGCCCTCATCCTCAATCCTCGGTCCTCAATGCTCAATCCTCAAACATCAACCCTCTACCGGCAGTCCTCGTCCTCAATCCTCAAACCTCAATCCTCAATCCTCAATATTCAATCATCAATACTCAATCTTGAATCCTCAATCCTCAATCCTCAATCCTCAATCCCCAATCCTCAATATTCAACACACAACCCTCAGCCAACATTCCTCAATACTCAACCATCAATCCTTAATTCTCAATACTCAATAGAATATCCTGAATCCGCATGGTTCGGTACTCAAGCCACAATATTCAATAATCAAATCTCAATCCTCAACCATCAATCCGCAATACTCAATTTCAATCCTCAATCCTCAATCTTCAACCCTCAATCCTCAATTATCAATCCTCAATCCTCAATCCTCAATCTTCAATCCTCAATACTCAATCTTCAATCCTCAATCCTCAATCCTCAATCCTCAATCCACAATCCTCAATCCTCAATCCTCAATCCTCAATCCTCAATACTCAATCTGCAACCCTCAATACTCAATCCTCAATCCTCAATGCTCATTCTTCAATCCTCAATACCCAATCCTCAATCTTCAATCCTCAATCCTCAATCCTCAATTCTCAATCCTCAATCCTCAATCCTCAGACCTCAAACATCAATATTCAACCCTCAGTTCTCGTCCTCAATCCACAACCCTCAATCCTCAATCCTCAATCTTCAATCATCAATATTCAATCTTCAATCCTCAATCCTCAATCCTCAATCCACAATCCTCAATCCTCAATCCTCAATCCTCAATTCTCAATCCTCAATCCTCAACCCTCAGCCCTCATCCTCCATCATCAATCCTCAATCCTCAATCTTCAATGCTCAATTCTCAATCTTCAATCCTCGATCCTCAATCATCAATCCTCAATCCTCAATCCTCAGGCATCAATACTCAATCTTCAATGCTCAATCCTCAATCCTCAATCCTCAATCCTCATTCCCCAACCCTCAATCCTCATTCCTCAAACCTCAACCCTCAACCCTCAGTCCTCATACTCAATTCTCAATTCTCAATCCTCAATCCTCAATCCTCAATCTTCAATCCTCAATAATCAATCTCCAATCCTCAATCCTCAATCCTCGTTCCTCAGTCCTCAGGCATCAATACTCAATCTTCAATACTCAATCATCAATCATCAATCCTCAATCCTCAATCCTCAACCCTCAATCCTCATTCCTCAAACCTCAATGCTCAACCCTCAGTCCTCATCCTCAATTCTCAATTCTCAATCCTCAATCCTCAATCCTCAGACCTCAAACATCAATATTCAACCCTCAGTTCTCGTCCTCAATCCACAACCCTCAATCCTCAATCCTCAATCTTCAATCATCAATATTCAATCTTCAATCCTCAATCCTCAATCCTCAATCCTCGATACTCAGTCCTCAGGCATCAATACTCAATCTTCAATACTCAATCCTCAATCCTCAATCCTCAATCCTCAATCCTCAACCCTCAATCCTCATTCCTCAAACCTCAATCCTCAACCCTCAGTCCTCATCCTCAATTCTCAATTCTCAGTCCTCAATCCTCAATCCTCAATCTTCAGTCCTCAATAATCAATCTCCAATCCTATATCCTCAATCCGCAATCTTCAATCCTTAATACTCAATCTTCAATCCTCAATCCTCAATCCTCAATCCTCAATTCTCAATCCTCAATCCTCAATCCTCAGACCTCAAACATCAATATTCAACCCTCAGTCCTCGTCCTCTATCCACAACCTTCAATCCTCAATCCTCAATCTTCAATCATCAATATTCAATCTTCAATCCTCAATCCTCAATCCTCAATCCTCAATCCTCAATCCTCAATCCTCATTCCTCAATCCTCAATCTTCAATCCTCAATACTCATTCTTCAATCCCCAATCCTCAATTCTCAATCCTCAAGCCTCAATGTTCAATCCTCAATACTCAATCTTCAATCCTCAATCCTCTATCCTCAATCCTCAATCCTCATTCTTCAATCCTCAATACCCAATCCTCAATCTTCAATCCTCAATCCTCAACTCTCAGTCCTCAATCCTCAATCCTCAGACCTCACACATCAATACTTAACCCTCAGTCCTCGTCCTCAATCCACAACCCTCAATCCCCAATCCTCAATCATCAATCATAAATATTCAATCTTCAGTCCTCAATCCTCAATGCTCAATCCTCAAACCTCAATCCTCAATGTTCAATCCGAAATACCCAATCCTCAATCTTCAATCCTCAATCCTCAATCCTCAATCCTCAACTCTCAATACTCAATCCTCAATTCTCAGTCCTCAAACCTCAGTCCTGAATCCACAATCCTCAATCTTCAATCCTCAATTATCAGTCCTCAATTCTCAATCCTCAATCCTCAGTCCTCATTCCTCAATCCTCAATCCTCAATCCTCAATCCTCAATCCTCAATCCTCAATACTCAATCTGTAATCCTCAATCCTCAATCCTCAATCCTCAATCCTCAATCCTCATTCTTCAATCCCCAATCCTCAATTCTCAATCCTCAAGCCTCAATGTTCAATCCTCAATACTCAATCTTCAATCCTCAATCCTCTATCCTCAATCCTCAATCCTCATTCTTCAATCCTCAATACCCAATCCTCAGTCTTCAATCCTGAATCCTCAACTCTCAGTCCTCAATCCTCAATCCTCAGACCTCACACATCAATAATTAACCCTCAGTCCTCGTCCTCAATCCACAACCCTCAGTCCTCAATCCTCAATCATCAATCATAAATATTCAATCTTCAGTCCTCAATCCTCAATCCTCAATCCTCAAACCTCAATCCTCAATGTTCAATCCGAAATACCCAATCCTCAATCTTCAATCCTCAATCCTCAATACTCAATCCTCAACCCTCAATACTCAATCCTCAATTCTCAGTCCTCAAACCTCAGTCCTGAATCAACAATCCTCAATCTTCAATCCTCAATCATCAGTCCTCAATTCTCAATCCTCAATCCTCAGTCCTCATTCCTCAAACCTCAATCCTCAACCCTCAGTCCTCATCCTCAAATCTCAGTTCTCAATCCTCAATCCTCAATACTCAATCTTCAATCCTCAATAATCAATCTCCAATCCTAGATCCTCAATCCCCAATCTACAATCCTTAATACTCAATCTTCAATCCTCAATCCCCAGTCATCAATCTTCAATCCTCAATGCTCAATCCTCAGTCCTCAATCCTCAGTACTCAATCCACAATCCTCAATCCTCAAACCTCAATCCTCAACCGTGAGTCCTCGTCCTCAATCCTCAAACCTCAATCCTCAATGCTCAATATTCAATCATCAATACTCAATCTTCAATCCTCAGTGCTCTATCCTCAATCCTCAATCCTCAATCCTCAATATTCAAGACACAACCCTCAGCCACCAATCCTCAATACTCAACCATCAATCCCCAATTCTCAATACTCAATAGAAAATTCTGAATACTCATGGTTCAATACTCAATCCACAATATTCAATAATCAAATCTCAATCCTCAATCTTCAGTCCTCAATACTCAATTTCAATCCTCAATCCTCAATTCTCAATCCCCAATACTCAATCCTCAATAGTCAATCCTCAATCACCAATCCTCAATCTTCAATCCTCAACCTCAATCCTCAATCCTCAATCCTCAATCCTCAATATTCAATCCTCAATACTCAATCTTCAATCCTCAATCCTCAATCCTCAATCCTCAATCCTCAATCCTCAATCTTCAATCCTCAATCCTCAATCCTCAATGTTCAATCCACAATACCCAATCCTCAATCTTCAATCCTCGATCCTCAATCCTCAATCCTCAATCCTCAATCCTCAATCCTCAATTCTCGGTCTTCAAACCTCAATCCTGAATCCACAATCCTGAATCCTCAACCTTCAGTCCTCAATTCTCAATCCTCAGTCCTCAGTCCTCAGTCGTCAAACCTCAGTCCCCGACCCTCAGCCCTCATCCTCAATCCTCGGTCCTCAATGCTCAATCCTCAAACATCAACCCTCTACCGGCAGTCCTCGTCCTCAATCCTCAAACCTCAATCCTCAATCCTCAATATTCAATCATCAATACTCAATCTTGAATCCTCAATCCTCAATCCTCAATCCTCAATCCCCAATCCTCAATATTCAACACACAACCCTCAGCCAACATTCCTCAATACTCAACCATCAATCCTCAATTCTCAATACTCAATAGAATATCCTGAATCCGCATGGTTCGGTACTCAAGCCACAATATTCAATAATCAAATCTCAATCCTCAACCATCAATCCGCAATACTCAATTTCAATCCTCAATCCTCAATCTTCAACCCTCAATCCTCAATTATCAATCCTCAATCCTCAATCCTCAATCTTCAATCCTCAATACTCAATCTTCAATCCTCAATCCTCAATCCTCAATCCTCAATCCACAATCCTCAATCCTCAATCCTCAATCCTCAATCCTCAATACTCAATCTGCAACCCTCAATACTCAATCCTCAATCCTCAATGCTCATTCTTCAATCCTCAATACCCAATCCTCAATCTTCAATCCTCAATCCTCAATCCTCAATTCTCAATCCTCAATCCTCAATCCTCAGACCTCAAACATCAATATTCAACCCTCAGTTTTCGTCCTCAATCCACAACCCTCAATCCTCAATCCTCAATCTTCAATCATCAATATTCAATCTTCAATCCTCAATCCTCAATCCTCAATCTTCAATCCTCAATCCTCAATCCTCAATCCTCAATCCTCAATCCTCAGACCTCAAGTATCAATACTCAACCCTCAGTCCTTGTCCTCAATACACAACCCTCAATCATCAATCCTCAATCTTCATTCATCAATATTCAACCTTCAATCCTCAATCCTCAATCCTCAATGTTCAATCCTCAATACCCAATCATCAATCTTCAGTCCTCAATCCTCAAGCGTCAATCCTCAATCCTGAACCCTCAACCCTCAATCCTCAGTCCTCAAACCTCAATCCCTAATCCTCAATCCTGAATCCTCAATCTTCAGCCCTTAGTCCTTTTAAATCAATTGTCAATCCTCAGTCCTCAATAGAATATCCTCAATTCACAGTTTTCAATACTCAATCCCCATTCTTCACTCTTCAAATCTCAATCCACAAATATCAATTCTCATCACTAAACCATCAACACTCAGTCCTCAATCTTCAATACTCAATCCTCAGTCCTCAACCTTCAATCCTCAATAATGAATCTTCAATCATCAATCCTCAATCCTCAATCCTCAATCTTCAATCCTGAATATTCAATCCTCAGTCCCCAATCCTCAATCTTCAATCCTCAGTCCTCAATCCTCAATCCTCAATCCTCAATACTCAGTCCTCAGTCCTCAAACCTCAATGCTCAATCCTCAATACTCTATCATCAATCCTCAATCTTCAATACTCAATACTCAATCCTCAATGCTCAATCCTCAATCCTCAATCATCAATCCTCAATCTTCAACACTCGATCCTCAACCCCAATGCTCAATACTCAACCATCAACGCTCAATTCTCAATACTCAATAGAATATCCTGAATTCTCAGGATTCAATACTCAATACCCAATCCTCAATCTTCAATCCTCAATCCTCAATCCTCAATTCTCAATCATCAATCCTCAGTCCTCTGTCCTCAAACCTCAATCCTCAACCCTCAGCCCTCATCCTCCATCCTCAATCCTCAATCATCAATCCTCAACCTTATATCCTCAATATTCAATCTTCAATCCTCAATCCTCAAACCTCAATCTTCAATCCTCAATCCCCATTTCCCAACCCTCAATCCTCAACCCTCAGATCTCATCCTCAATACTCAATTCTCAATCCTCAATCATCAATCCTCAATCTTCAATCCTCAATCCTCAATACTCAATCCTCAATCCTCAATCCTCAAACCTCAATCCTCTATCCTCAATCCTCAATCCTCATTCTTCAATCCTCAATACCCAATCCTCAATCTTCAATCCTGAATCCTCAACTCTCAGTCCTCAATCCTCAATCCTCAGACCTCACACATCAATACTTAACCCTCAGTCCTCGTCCTCAATCCACAACCCTCAGTCCTCAATCCTCAATCATCAATCATAAATATTCAATCTTCAGTCCTCAATCCTCAATCCTCAATCCTCAAACCTCAATCCTCAATGTTCAATCCACAATACCCAATCCTCAATCTTCAATCCTCGATCCTCAATCCTCAATCCTCAATCCTCAATACTCAATCCTCAATTCTCGGTCTTCAAACCTCAATCCTGAATCCACAATCCTGAATCCTCAACCTTCAGTCCTCAATTCTCAATCATCAGTCCTCAGTCCTCAGTCGTCAAACCTCAGTCCCCGACCCTCAGCCCTCATCCTCAATCCTCGGTCCTCAATGCTCAATCCTCAAACATCAACCCTCTACCGGCAGTCCTCGTCCTCAATCCTCAAACCTCAATCCTCAATCCTCAATATTCAATCATCAATACTCAATCTTGAATCCTCAATCCTCAATCCTCAATCCTCAATCCCCAATCCTCAATATTCAACACACAACCCTCAGCCAACATTCCTCAATACTCAACCATCAATCCTTAATTCTCAATACTCAATAGAATATCCTGAATCCGCATGGTTCGGTACTCAAGCCACAATATTCAATAATCAAATCTCAATCCTCAACCATCAATCCGCAATACTCAATTTCAATCCTCAATCCTCAATCTTCAACCCTCAATCCTCAATTATCAATCCTCAATCCTCAATCCTCAATCTTCAATCCTCAATACTCAATCTTCAATCCTCAATCCTCAATCCTCAATCCTCAATCCACAATCCTCAATCCTCAATCCTCAATCCTCAATCCTCAATACTCAATCTGCAACCCTCAATACTCAATCCTCAATCCTCAATGCTCATTCTTCAATCCTCAATACCCAATCCTCAATCTTCAATCCTCAATCCTCAATCCTCAATTCTCAATCCTCAATCCTCAATCCTCAGACCTCAAACATCAATATTCAACCCTCAGTTCTCGTCCTCAATCCACAACCCTCAATCCTCAATCCTCAATCTTCAATCATCAATATTCAATCTTCAATCCTCAATCCTCAATCCTCAATCCACAATCCTCAATCCTCAATCCTCAATCCTCAATTCTCAATCCTCAATCCTCAACCCTCAGCCCTCATCCTCCATCATCAATCCTCAATCCCCAATCCTCAATCCTCAATTCTCAATCCTCAATCCTCAATCCCCAGACCTCAAACATCAATACTCAACCCTTAGTCCTCGTCCAAAATCCATAACCCTCAATCCTCAATCCTCAATCTTCAATCATCAATACTCAGTCTTCAGTCCTCAATCCTCAATCCTCAATCCTCAATCCTCAATCCTCAATCTTCAATCCTCAATCCTCAATCCTCAATCCTCAATTCTCAATACTCAGTCCTCAATTCTCAGTCCTCAAACCTCAATCCTGAATCCACAATCCTGAATCCTCAATCTTCAGACCTCAGTCCTCAACAATCAGTCGTCAATTCTCAGTCCTCAATAGAATATCATCAATTCACACATTTCAATACTCAATACTCAATCTGCAATATTCAGATCTCCATCCACAAACATCAATTCTCATCACTCAACCCTCAACACTCAGTCCCCAATCCTCAATCTTCAATCCTCATTCCTCAATCCTCAATTCTCAATCCTCAATCCTCAGTCCTCAGACCTCAAACCTCAATTCGTCAACTCTGAGCCCTCATCCTCAATCCTCAATCCTCAATCTTCAATCCTCAATCCTCAATCCTCAAGCCTCAATCCTCAATCCTCAATCCTCAATCCTCAGTCCTCAAACCTCAACCCTCAACCCTCAATTCTCAATCCTCAATCTTCAATCCTCAATCCTCAATCCTCAATCCTCAATCCCCAATCCTCTATCCTCAGGCATCAATACTCAATCTTCAATACTCAATCCTCAATACTCAATCCTCAATCCTCAATCCTCAATCATCAATCTTCAATCCTCAATACTCAATCTGCAATCCTCAATCCTCAAACCTCAATCCTCAATCCTCATTCTTCAATCCTCAATACCCAATCCTCAATCTTCAATCCTCAATCCTCAATCCTCAATCCTCAATCCTCAATCCTCAATCCTCATTCTTCAATACTCAATACCCAATCCTCAATCTTCAATCCTCAATCCTCAATCCTCAATTCTCAATCATCAATCCTCAGTCCTCTGTCCTCAAACCTCAATCCTCAACCCTCAGCCCTCATCCTCCATCCTCAATCCTCAATCATCAATCCTCAACCTTATATCCTCAATATTCAATCTTCAATCCTCAATCCTCAAACCTCAATCTTCAATCCTCAATCCCCATTTCCCAACCCTCAATCCTCAACCCTCAGATCTCATCCTCAATACTCAATTCTCAATCCTCAATCATCAATCCTCAATCTTCAATCCTCAATCCTCAATACTCAATCCTCAATCCTCAATCCTCAAACCTCAATCCTCAATCCTCAATCCCCATTTCCCAACCCTCAATCCTCAACCCTCAGATCTCATCCTCAATACTCAATTCTCAATCCTCAATCATCAATCCTCAATCCTCAATCCTCAATCTTCAATCCTCAATACTCAATTTTCAATCCCCAATCCTCAATTCTCAATCCTCAATCCTCAATGTTCAATTCTCAATACTCTATCTTCAATCCTCAATCCTCAATCCTCAATCCTCAATCCTCATTCTGCAATCCTAAACACCCAATCCTCAATCTTCAAACCTCAATCCTCAACTCTCAATCCTCAATCCTCAATCCTCTGACCTCACACATCAATACTCAACCCTCAGTCCTCGTCCTCAATTCACAACCCTCAATCCTCAATCCTCAATCATCAGTCATCAATATTCAATCTACAGTCCTCAATCCTCAATCCTCAATCCTCAATCCTCAATCCTCAATGTTCAATCCACAATACCCAATCCTCAATCTTCAATCCTCAATCCTCAATCCTCAATCCTCAATCCTCAATACTCAATCCTCAATTCTCAGTCCTCAAACCTCAATCCTGAATCCACAATCCTGAATCCTCAACCTTCAGTCCGCAGTCCTCAACAATCATTCGTCAGTTCTCAATCCTCAATACAATATCGTCAATTCACACCATTCAATACTCAATACTCAGTCTGCAATCTTAAAATCTCTATCCACAAACTTCAATTCTCATCACACAACCCTCAACACTCAGTCCCCCATCCTCAATCTTCAATCCTCAATCCTCAATCCTCAATTCTCAATACTCAATACTCAATCCTCAGTCCTCAGACCTCAAACCTCAATCCTCAATAATCGATTACCAATCCTAGATCCTCAATCCTCAATCCTCAATCCCCATTCATCAATCGTCAATAATCAATCTCCAATCCTAGGTCCTCAATCCGCAACCCTCAATCCTCAATCCTCAAATCTCAACCCTCAACCCTCAGTCCTCATACTCAATTCTCAATTCTCAATCCTCAATCCTCAATCCTCAATCTTCAATCCTCAATAATCAATCTCCAATCCTCAATCCTCAATCCTCGATACTCAGTCCTCAGGCATCAATACTCAATCTTCAATACTCAATCCTCAATCCTCAATCCTCAATCCTCAATCCTCAACCCTCAATCCTCATTCCTCAAACCTCAATCCTCAACCCTCAGTCCTCATCCTCAATTCTCAATTCTCAATCCTCAATCCTCAATCCTCAATCTTCAGTCCTCAATAATCAATCTCCAATCCTATATCCTCAATCCCCAATCTTCAATCCTTAATACTCAATCTTCAATCCTCAATCCCCAGTCATCAATCTTCAATCCTCAATGCTCAATCCTCAATCCTCAATCCTCAGTCCTCAATCCACAATCCTCAATCCTCAAACCTCAATCTTCAACCGTCAGTCCTCGTCCTCAATCCTCAAACCTCAATCCTCAATCCTCAATCCTCATTCTTCAATCCTCAATACCCAATCCTCAATCTTCAATCCTCAATCCTCAATCCTCAATTCTCAATCCTCAATCCTCAATCCTCAGACCTCAAACATCAATATTCAACCCTCAGTCCTCGTCCTCTATCCACAACCTTCAATCCTCAATCCTCAATCTTCAATCATCAATATTCAATCTTCAATCCTCAATCCTCAATCCTCAATCCTCAATCCTCAATCCTCAATCCTCATTCCTCAATCCTCAATCTTCAATCCTCAATACTCATTCTTCAATCCCCAATCCTCAATTCTCAATCCTCAAGCCTCAATGTTCAATCCTCAATACTCAATCTTCAATCCTCAATCCTCTATCCTCAATCCTAAATCCTCATTCTTCAATCCTCAATACCCAATCCTCAATCTTCAATCCTCAATCCTCAACTCTCAGTCCTCAATCCTCAATCCTCAGACCTCACACATCAATACTTAACCCTCAGTCCTCGTCCTCAATCCACAACCCTCAATCCTCAATCCTCAATCATCAATCATAAATATTCAATCTTCAGTCCTCAATCCTCAATGCTCAATCCTCAAACCTCAATCCTCAATGTTCAATCCGAAATACCCAATCCTCAATCTTCAATCCTCAATCCTCAATCCTCAATCCTCAACTCTCAATACTCAATCCTCAATTCTCAGTCCTCAAACCTCAGTCCTGAATCCACAATCCTCAATCTTCAATCCTCAATTATCAGTCCTCAATTCTCAATCCTCAATCCTCAGTCCTCATTCCTCAATCCTCAATCCTCAATCCTCAATCCTCAATCCTCAATCCTCAATACTCAATCTGTAATCCTCAATCCTCAATCCTCAATCCTCAATCCTCAATCCTCATTCTTCAATCCCCAATCCTCAATTCTCAATCCTCAAGCCTCAAAGTTCAATCCTCAATACTCAATCTTCAATCCTCAATCCTCTATCCTCAATCCTCAATCCTCATTCTTCAATCCTCAATACCCAATCCTCAATCTTCAATCCTGAATCCTCAACTCTCAGTCCTCAATCCTCAATCCTCAGACCTCACACATCAATACTTAACCCTCAGTCCTCGTCCTCAATCCACAACCCTCAGTCCTCAATCCTCAATCATCAATCATAAATATTCAATCTTCAGTCCTCAATCCTCAATCCTCAATCCTCAAACCTCAATCCTCAATGTTCAATCCGAAATACCCAATTCACAATCTTCAATCCTCAATCCTCAATACTCAATCCTCAACCCTCAATACTCAATCCTCAATTCTCAGTCCTCAAACCTCAGTCCTGAATCCACAATCCTCAATCTTCAATCCTCAATCATCAGTCCTCAATTCTCAATCCTCAATCCTCAGTCCTCATTCCTCAAACCTCAATCCTCAACCCTCAGTCCTCATCCTCAAATCTCAGTTCTCAATCCTCAATCCTCAATACTCAATCTTCAATCCTCAATAATCAATCTCCAATCCTAGATCCTCAATCCCCAATCTACAATCCTTAATACTCAATCTTCAATCCTCAATCCCCAGTCATCAATCTTCAATCCTCAATGCTCAATCCTCAGTCCTCAATCCTCAGTACTCAATCCACAATCCTCAATCCTCAAACCTCAATCCTCAACCGTGAGTCCTCGTCCTCAATCCTCAAACCTCAATCCTCAATGCTCAATATTCAATCATCAATACTCAATCTTCAATCCTCAGTGCTCTATCCTCAATCCTCAATCCTCAATCCTCAATATTCAAGACACAACCCTCAGCCACCAATCCTCAATACTCAACCATCAATCCCCAATTCTCAATACTCAATAGAAAATTCTGAATACTCATGGTTCAATACTCAATCCACAATATTCAATAATCAAATCTCAATCCTCAATCTTCAGTCCTCAATACTCAATTTCAATCGTCAATCCTCAATTCTCAATCCCCAATACTCAATCCTCAATAGTCAATCCTCAATCCCCAATCCTCAATCTTCAATCCTCAACCTCAATCCTCAATCCTCAATCCTCAATCCTCAATATTCAATCCTCAATACTCAATCTTCAATCCTCAATCCTCAATCCTCAATCCTCAATCCTCAATCTTCAATCCTCAATCCTCAATCCTCAATGTTCAATCCACAATACCCAATCCTCAATCTTCAATCCTCGATCCTCAATCCTCAATCCTCAATCCTCAATACTCAATCCTCAATTCTCGGTCTTCAAACCTCAATCCTGAATCCACAATCCTGAATCCTCAACCTTCAGTCCTCAATTCTCAATCATCAGTCCTCAGTCCTCAGTCGTCAAACCTCAGTCCCCGACCCTCAGCCCTCATCCTCAATCCTCGGTCCTCAATGCTCAATCCTCAAACATCAACCCTCTACCGGCAGTCCTCGTCCTCAATCCTCAAACCTCAATCCTCAATCCTCAATATTCAATCATCAATACTCAATCTTGAATCCTCAATCCTCAATCCTCAATCCTCAATCCCCAATCCTCAATATTCAACACACAACCCTCAGCCAACATTCCTCAATACTCAACCATCAATCCTTAATTCTCAATACTCAATAGAATATCCTGAATCCGCATGGTTCGGTACTCAAGCCACAATATTCAATAATCAAATCTCAATCCTCAACCATCAATCCGCAATACTCAATTTCAATCCTCAATCCTCAATCTTCAACCCTCAATCCTCAATTATCAATCCTCAATCCTCAATCCTCAATCTTCAATCCTCAATACTCAATCTTCAATCCTCAATCCTCAATCCTCAATCCTCAATCCACAATCCTCAATCCTCAATCCTCAATCCTCAATCCTCAATACTCAATCTGCAACCCTCAATACTCAATCCTCAATCCTCAATGCTCATTCTTCAATCCTCAATACCCAATCCTCAATCTTCAATCCTCAATCCTCAATCCTCAATTCTCAATCCTCAATCCTCAATCCTCAGACCTCAAACATCAATATTCAACCCTCAGTTCTCGTCCTCAATCCACAACCCTCAATCCTCAATCCTCAATCTTCAATCATCAATATTCAATCTTCAATCCTCAATCCTCAATCCTCAATCCACAATCCTCAATCCTCAATCCTCAATCCTCAATTCTCAATCCTCAATCCTCAACCCTCAGCCCTCATCCTCCATCATCAATCCTCAATCCTCAATCTTCAATGCTCAATTCTCAATCTTCAATCCTCGATCCTCAATCATCAATCCTCAATCCTCAATCCTCAGGCATCAATACTCAATCTTCAATGCTCAATCCTCAATCCTCAATCCTCAATCCTCATTCCCCAACCCTCAATCCTCATTCCTCAAACCTCAACCCTCAACCCTCAGTCCTCATACTCAATTCTCAATTCTCAATCCTCAATCCTCAATCCTCAATCTTCAATCCTCAATAATCAATCTCCAATCCTCAATCCTCAATCCTCGTTCCTCAGTCCTCAGGCATCAATACTCAATCTTCAATACTCAATCATCAATCATCAATCCTCAATCCTCAATCCTCAACCCTCAATCCTCATTCCTCAAACCTCAATGCTCAACCCTCAGTCCTCATCCTCAATTCTCAATTCTCAATCCTCAATCCTCAATCCTCAGACCTCAAACATCAATATTCAACCCTCAGTTCTCGTCCTCAATCCACAACCCTCAATCCTCAATCCTCAATCTTCAATCATCAATATTCAATCTTCAATCCTCAATCCTCAATCCTCAATCCTCGATACTCAGTCCTCAGGCATCAATACTCAATCTTCAATACTCAATCCTCAATCCTCAATCCTCAATCCTCAATCCTCAACCCTCAATCCTCATTCCTCAAACCTCAATCCTCAACCCTCAGTCCTCATCCTCAATTCTCAATTCTCAGTCCTCAATCCTCAATCCTCAATCTTCAGTCCTCAATAATCAATCTCCAATCCTATATCCTCAATCCGCAATCTTCAATCCTTAATACTCAATCTTCAATCCTCAATCCTCAATCCTCAATCCTCAATTCTCAATCCTCAATCCTCAATCCTCAGACCTCAAACATCAATATTCAACCCTCAGTCCTCGTCCTCTATCCACAACCTTCAATCCTCAATCCTCAATCTTCAATCATCAATATTCAATCTTCAATCCTCAATCCTCAATCCTCAATCCTCAATCCTCAATCCTCAATCCTCATTCCTCAATCCTCAATCTTCAATCCTCAATACTCATTCTTCAATCCCCAATCCTCAATTCTCAATCCTCAAGCCTCAATGTTCAATCCTCAATACTCAATCTTCAATCCTCAATCCTCTATCCTCAATCTGTAATCCTCAATCCTCAATCCTCAATCCTCAATCCTCAATCCTCATTCTTCAATCCCCAATCCTCAATTCTCAATCCTCAAGCCTCAATGTTCAATCCTCAATACTCAATCTTCAATCCTCAATCCTCTATCCTCAATCCTCAATCCTCATTCTTCAATCCTCAATACCCAATCCTCAGTCTTCAATCCTGAATCCTCAACTCTCAGTCCTCAATCCTCAATCCTCAGACCTCACACATCAATACTTAACCCTCAGTCCTCGTCCTCAATCCACAACCCTCAGTCCTCAATCCTCAATCATCAATCATAAATATTCAATCTTCAGTCCTCAATCCTCAATCCTCAATCCTCAAACCTCAATCCTCAATGTTCAATCCGAAATACCCAATCCTCAATCTTCAATCCTCAATCCTCAATACTCAATCCTCAACCCTCAATACTCAATCCTCAATTCTCAGTCCTCAAACCTCAGTCCTGAATCAACAATCCTCAATCTTCAATCCTCAATCATCAGTCCTCAATTCTCAATCCTCAATCCTCAGTCCTCATTCCTCAAACCTCAATCCTCAACCCTCAGTCCTCATCCTCAAATCTCAGTTCTCAATCCTCAATCCTCAATACTCAATCTTCAATCCTCAATAATCAATCTCCAATCCTAGATCCTCAATCCCCAATCTACAATCCTTAATACTCAATCTTCAATCCTCAATCCCCAGTCATCAATCTTCAATCCTCAATGCTCAATCCTCAGTCCTCAATCCTCAGTACTCAATCCACAATCCTCAATCCTCAAACCTCAATCCTCAACCGTGAGTCCTCGTCCTCAATCCTCAAACCTCAATCCTCAATGCTCAATATTCAATCATCAATACTCAATCTTCAATCCTCAGTGCTCTATCCTCAATCCTCAATCCTCAATCCTCAATATTCAAGACACAACCCTCAGCCACCAATCCTCAATACTCAACCATCAATCCCCAATTCTCAATACTCAATAGAAAATTCTGAATACTCATGGTTCAATACTCAATCCACAATATTCAATAATCAAATCTCAATCCTCAATCTTCAGTCCTCAATACTCAATTTCAATCCTCAATCCTCAATTCTCAATCCCCAATACTCAATCCTCAATAGTCAATCCTCAATCACCAATCCTCAATCTTCAATCCTCAACCTCAATCCTCAATCCTCAATCCTCAATCCTCAATATTCAATCCTCAATACTCAATCTTCAATCCTCAATCCTCAATCCTCAATCCTCAATCCTCAATCCTCAATCTTCAATCCTCAATCCTCAATCCTCAATGTTCAATCCACAATACCCAATCCTCAATCTTCAATCCTCGATCCTCAATCCTCAATCCTCAATCCTCAATCCTCAATCCTCAATTCTCGGTCTTCAAACCTCAATCCTGAATCCACAATCCTGAATCCTCAACCTTCAGTCCTCAATTCTCAATCCTCAGTCCTCAGTCCTCAGTCGTCAAACCTCAGTCCCCGACCCTCAGCCCTCATCCTCAATCCTCGGTCCTCAATGCTCAATCCTCAAACATCAACCCTCTACCGGCAGTCCTCGTCCTCAATCCTCAAACCTCAATCCTCAATCCTCAATATTCAATCATCAATACTCAATCTTGAATCCTCAATCCTCAATCCTCAATCCTCAATCCCCAATCCTCAATATTCAACACACAACCCTCAGCCAACATTCCTCAATACTCAACCATCAATCCTCAATTCTCAATACTCAATAGAATATCCTGAATCCGCATGGTTCGGTACTCAAGCCACAATATTCAATAATCAAATCTCAATCCTCAACCATCAATCCGCAATACTCAATTTCAATCCTCAATCCTCAATCTTCAACCCTCAATCCTCAATTATCAATCCTCAATCCTCAATCCTCAATCTTCAATCCTCAATACTCAATCTTCAATCCTCAATCCTCAATCCTCAATCCTCAATCCACAATCCTCAATCCTCAATCCTCAATCCTCAATCCTCAATACTCAATCTGCAACCCTCAATACTCAATCCTCAATCCTCAATGCTCATTCTTCAATCCTCAATACCCAATCCTCAATCTTCAATCCTCAATCCTCAATCCTCAATTCTCAATCCTCAATCCTCAATCCTCAGACCTCAAACATCAATATTCAACCCTCAGTTTTCGTCCTCAATCCACAACCCTCAATCCTCAATCCTCAATCTTCAATCATCAATATTCAATCTTCAATCCTCAATCCTCAATCCTCAATCTTCAATCCTCAATCCTCAATCCTCAATCCTCAATCCTCAATCCTCAGACCTCAAGTATCAATACTCAACCCTCAGTCCTTGTCCTCAATACACAACCCTCAATCATCAATCCTCAATCTTCATTCATCAATATTCAACCTTCAATCCTCAATCCTCAATCCTCAATGTTCAATCCTCAATACCCAATCATCAATCTTCAGTCCTCAATCCTCAAGCGTCAATCCTCAATCCTGAACCCTCAACCCTCAATCCTCAGTCCTCAAACCTCAATCCCTAATCCTCAATCCTGAATCCTCAATCTTCAGCCCTTAGTCCTTTTAAATCAATTGTCAATCCTCAGTCCTCAATAGAATATCCTCAATTCACAGTTTTCAATACTCAATCCCCATTCTTCACTCTTCAAATCTCAATCCACAAATATCAATTCTCATCACTAAACCATCAACACTCAGTCCTCAATCTTCAATACTCAATCCTCAGTCCTCAACCTTCAATCCTCAATAATGAATCTTCAATCATCAATCCTCAATCCTCAATCCTCAATCTTCAATCCTGAATATTCAATCCTCAGTCCCCAATCCTCAATCTTCAATCCTCAGTCCTCAATCCTCAATCCTCAATCCTCAATACTCAGTCCTCAGTCCTCAAACCTCAATGCTCAATCCTCAATACTCTATCATCAATCCTCAATCTTCAATACTCAATACTCAATCCTCAATGCTCAATCCTCAATCCTCAATCATCAATCCTCAATCTTCAACACTCGATCCTCAACCCCAATGCTCAATACTCAACCATCAACGCTCAATTCTCAATACTCAATAGAATATCCTGAATTCTCAGGATTCAATACTCAATACCCAATCCTCAATCTTCAATCCTCAATCCTCAATCCTCAATTCTCAATCATCAATCCTCAGTCCTCTGTCCTCAAACCTCAATCCTCAACCCTCAGCCCTCATCCTCCATCCTCAATCCTCAATCATCAATCCTCAACCTTATATCCTCAATATTCAATCTTCAATCCTCAATCCTCAAACCTCAATCTTCAATCCTCAATCCCCATTTCCCAACCCTCAATCCTCAACCCTCAGATCTCATCCTCAATACTCAATTCTCAATCCTCAATCATCAATCCTCAATCTTCAATCCTCAATCCTCAATACTCAATCCTCAATCCTCAATCCTCAAACCTCAATCCTCAATCCTCAATCCCCATTTCCCAACCCTCAATCCTCAACCCTCAGATCTCATCCTCAATACTCAATTCTCAATCCTCAATCATCAATCCTCAATCCTCAATCCTCAATCTTCAATCCTCAATACTCAATCTTCAATCCCCAATCCTCAATTCTCAATCCTCAATCCTCAATGTTCAATTCTCAATACTCTATCTTCAATCCTCAATCCTCAATCCTCAATCCTCAATCCTCATTCTGCAATCCTAAACACCCAATCCTCAATCTTCAATCCTCAATCCTCAACTCTCAATCCTCAATCCTCAATCCTCAGACCTCACACATCAATACTCAACCCTCAGTCCTCGTCCTCAATTCACAACCCTCAATCCTCAATCCTCAATCATCAGTCATCAATATTCAATCTACAGTCCTCAATCCTCAATCCTCAATCCTCAATCCTCAATCCTCAATGTTCAATCCACAATACCCAATCCTCAATCTTCAATCCTCAATCCTCAATCCTCAATCCTCAATCCTCAATACTCAATCCTCAATTCTCAGTCCTCAAACCTCAATCCTGAATCCACAATCCTGAATCCTCAACCTTCAGTCCGCAGTCCTCAACAATCATTCGTCAGTTCTCAATCCTCAATACAATATCGTCAATTCACACCTTTCAATACTCAATACTCAGTCTGCAATCTTAAAATCTCTATCCACAAACTTCAATTCTCATCACACAACCCTCAACACTCAGTCCCCCATCCTCAATCTTCAATCCTCAATCCTCAATCCTCAATTCTGAATACTCAATCCTCAGTCCTCAGACCTCAAACCTCAATCCTCAATAATCGATTACCAATCCTAGATCCTCAATCCTCAATCCTCAATCCCCATTCATCAATCGTCAATAATCAATCTCCAATCCTAGGTCCTCAATCCGCAACCCTCAATCCTCAATCCTCAAATCTCAACCCTCAACCCTCAGTCCTCATACTCAATTCTCAATTCTCAATCCTCAATCCTCAATCCTCAATCTTCAATCCTCAATAATCAATCTCCAATCCTCAATCCTCAATCCTCGATACTCAGTCCACAGGCATCAATACTCAATCTTCAATACTCAATCCTCAATCCTCAATCCTCAATCCTCAATCCTCAACCCTCAATCCTCATTCCTCAAACCTCAATCCTCAACCCTCAGTCCTCATCCTCAATTCTCAATTCTCAATCCTCAATCCTCAATCCTCAATCTTCAGTCCTCAATAATCAATCTCCAATCCTATATCCTCAATCCCCAATCTTCAATCCTTAATACTCAATCTTCAATCCTCAATCCCCAGTCATCAATCTTCAATCCTCAATGCTCAATCCTCAATCCTCAATCCTCAGTCCTCAATCCACAATCCTCAATCCTCAAACCTCAATCTTCAACCGTCAGTCCTCGTCCTCAATCCTCAAACCTCAATCCTCAATCCTCAATCCTCATTCTTCAATCCTCAATACCCAATCCTCAATCTTCAATCCTCAATCCTCAATCCTCAATTCTCAATCCTCAATCCTCAATCCTCAGACCTCAAACATCAATATTCAACCCTCAGTCCTCGTCCTCTATCCACAACCTTCAATCCTCAATCCTCAATCTTCAATCATCAATATTCAATCTTCAATCCTCAATACTCAATCCTCAATCCTCAATCCTCAATCCTCAATCCTCATTCCTCAATCCTCAATCTTCAATCCTCAATACTCATTCTTCAATCCCCAATCCTCAATTCTCAATCCTCAAGCCTCAATGTTCAATCCTCAATACTCAATCTTCAATCCTCAATCCTCTATCCTCAATCCTCAATCCTCATTCTTCAATACTCAATACCCAATCCTCAATCTTCAATCCTCAATCCTCAACTCTCAGTCCTCAATCCTCAATCCTCAGACCTCACACATCAATACTTAACCCTCAGTCCTCGTCCTCAATCCACAACCCTCAATCCTCAATCCTCAATCATCAATCATAAATATTCAATCTTCAGTCCTCAATCCTCAATGCTCAATCCTCAAACCTCAATCCTCAATGTTCAATCCGAAATACCCAATCCTCAATCTTCAATCCTCAATCCTCAATCCTCAATCCTCAACTCTCAATACTCAATCCTCAATTCTCAGTCCTCAAACCTCAGTCCTGAATCCACAATCCTCAATCTTCAATCCTCAATTATCAGTCCTCAATTCTCAATCCTCAATCCTCAGTCCTCATTCCTCAATCCTCAATCCTCAATCCTCAATCCTCAATCCTCAATCCTCAATACTCAATCTGTAATCCTCAATCCTCAATCCTCAATCCTCAATCCTCAATCCTCATTCTTCAATCCCCAATCCTCAATTCTCAATCCTCAAGCCTCAATGTTCAATCCTCAATACTCAATCTTCAATCCTCAATCCTCTATCCTCAATCCTCAATCCTCATTCTTCAATCCTCAATACCCAATCCTCAATCTTCAATCCTGAATCCTCAACTCTCAGTCCTCAATCCTCAATCCTCAGACCTCACACATCAATACTTAACCCTCAGTCCTCGTCCTCAATCCACAACCCTCAGTCCTCAATCCTCAATCATCAATCATCAATCATAAATATTCAATCTTCAGTCCTCAATCCTCAATCCTCAATCCTCAAACCTCAATCCTCAATGTTCAATCCGAAATACCCAATCCTCAATCTTCAATCCTCAATCCTCAATACTCAATCCTCAACCCTCAATACTCAATCCTCAATTCTCAGTCCTCAAACCTCAGTCCTGAATCCACAATCCTCAATCTTCAATCCTCAATCATCAGTCCTCAATTCTCAATCCTCAATCCTCAGTCCTCATTCCTCAAACCTCAATCCTCAACCCTCAGTCCTCATCCTCAAATCTCAGTTCTCAATCCTCAATCCTCAATACTCAATCTTCAATCCTCAATAATCAATCTCCAATCCTAGATCCTCAATCCCCAATCTACAATCCTTAATACTCAATCTTCAATCCTCAATCCCCAGTCATCAATCTTCAATCCTCAATGCTCAATCCTCAGTCCTCAATCCTCAGTACTCAATCCACAATCCTCAATCCTCAAACCTCAATCCTCAACCGTGAGTCCTCGTCCTCAATCCTCAAACCTCAATCCTCAATGCTCAATATTCAATCATCAATACTCAATCTTCAATCCTCAGTGCTCTATCCTCAATCCTCAATCCTCAATCCTCAATATTCAAGACACAACCCTCAGCCACCAATCCTCAATACTCAACCATCAATCCCCAATTCTCAATACTCAATAGAAAATTCTGAATACTCATGGTTCAATACTCAATCCACAATATTCAATAATCAAATCTCAATCCTCAATCTTCAGTCCTCAATACTCAATTTCAATCCTCAATCCTCAATTCTCAATCCCCAATACTCAATCCTCAATAGTCAATCCTCAATCCACAATCCTCAATCTTCAATCCTCAACCTCAATCCTCAATCCTCAATCCTCAATCCTCAATATTCAATCCTCAATACTCAATCTTCAATCCTCAATCCTCAATCCTCAATCCTCAATCCTCAATCTTCAATCCTCAATCCTCAATCCTCAATGTTCAATCCACAATACCCAATCCTCAATCTTCAATCCTCGATCCTCAATCCTCAATCCTCAATCCTCAATACTCAATCCTCAATTCTCGGTCTTCAAACCTCAATCCTGAATCCACAATCCTGAATCCTCAACCTCCATCATCAATCCTCAATCCTCAATCTTCAATCCTCAATACTCAATCTTCAACCCTCAATCCTCATTCCTCAAACCTCAATCCTCAACCCTCAGTCCTCATCCTCAATTCTCAATTCTCAATCCTCAATCCTCAATCCTCAGACCTCAAACATCAATATTCAACCCTCAGTTCTCGTCCTCAATCCACAACCCTCAATCCTCAATCCTCAATCTTCAATCATCAATATTCAATCTTCAATCCTCAATCCTCAATCCTCAATCCACAATCCTCAATCCTCAATCCTCAATCCTCAATTCTCAATCCTCAATCCTCAACCCTCAGCCCTCATCCTCCATCATCAATCCTCAATCCTCAATCTTCAATGCTCAATTCTCAATCTTCAATCCTCGATCCTCAATCATCAATCCTCAATCCTCAATCCTCAGGCATCAATACTCAATCTTCAATGCTCAATCCTCAATCCTCAATCCTCAATCCTCATTCCCCAACCCTCAATCCTCATTCCTCAAACCTCAACCCTCAACCCTCAGTCCTCATACTCAATTCTCAATTCTCAATCCTCAATCCTCAATCCTCAATCTTCAATCCTCAATAATCAATCTCCAATCCTCAATCCTCAATCCTCGTTCCTCAGTCCTCAGGCATCAATACTCAATCTTCAATACTCAATCATCAATCATCAATCCTCAATCCTCAATCCTCAACCCTCAATCCTCATTCCTCAAACCTCAATCCTCAACCCTCAGTCCTCATCCTCAATTCTCAATTCTCAATCCTCAATCCTCAATCCTCAATCTTCAATCCTCAATAATCAATCTCCAATCCTAGATCCTCAATCCCCAATCATCAATCCTTAATACTCAATCTTCAATCCTCAATCCCCAGTCATCAATCTTCAATCCTCAATGCTCAATCCTCAATCCTCAATCTTCAACCCTCAATCCTCAATTATCAATACTCAATCCTCAATCCTCAATCCTCAATCCTCAATCCTCAATCCACAATCCTCAATCCTGAATCCTCAATCCTCAATCCTCAATACTCAATCTGCAATCCTCAATTCTCAATCCTCAATCCTCAATGCTCATTCTTCAATCCTCAATACCCAATCCTCAATCTTCGATCCTCAATCCTCAATCCTCAATTCTCAATCCTCAATCCTAAATCCTCAGACCTCAAACATCAATATTCAACCCTCAGTTCTCGTCCTTAATCCACAACCCTCAATCCTCAATCCTCAATCTTCAATCATCAATATTCAATCTTCAATCCTCAATCCTCAATCCTCAATCCTCAATCCTCAATCCTCAATCCTCAATCTTCAATCCTCAATCCTCAATCCTCAATCCTCAATCCTCAATCCTCAATTCTCAATCCTCAATCCTCAACCCTCAGCCCTCATCCTCCATCCTCAATCATCAATCCTCAATCCTCAATCTTCAATCCTCAATTCTCAATCTTCAATCCTCGATCCTCAATCATCATTCCTCAATCCTCAATCCTCAGGCATCAATACTCAATCTTCAATGCTCAATCCTCAATCCTCAATCCTCAATCCTCATTCCCCAACCCTCAATCCTCATTCCTCAAACCTCAACCCTCAACCCTCAGTCCTCATACTCAATTCTCAATTCTCAATCCTCAATCCTCAATCCTCAATCTTCAATCCTCAATAATCAATCTCCAATCCTCAATCCTCAATCCTCGATCCTCAGCCCTCAGGCATCAATACTCAATCTTCAATACTCAATCCTCAATCCTCAATCCTCAATCCTCAATCCTCAACCCTCAATCCTCATTCCTCAAACCTCAATCCTCAACCCTCAGTCCTCATCCTCAATTCTCAATTCTCAATCCTCAATCCTCAATCCTCAATCTTCAATCCTCAATAATCAATCTCCAATCCTAGATCCTCAATCCCCAATCTTCAATCCTTAATACTCAATCTTCAATCCTCAATCCCCAGTCATCAATCTTCAATCCTCAATGCTCAATCCTCAATCCTCAATCCTCAGTCCTCAATCCACAATCCTCAATCCTCAAACCTCAATCTTCAGCCGTCAGTCCTCGTCCTCAATCCTCAAACCTCAATCCTCAATCCTCAAACCTCATTCTTCAATCCTCAATACCCAATCCTCAATCTTCAATCCTCAATCCTCAATCCTCAATTCTCAATCCTCAATCCTCAATCCTCAGACCTCAAACATCAATATTCAACCCTCAGTCCTCGTCCTCTATCCACAACCTTCAATCCTCAATCCTCAATCTTCAATCATCAATATTCAATCTTCAATCATCAATCCTCAATCCTCAATCCTCAATCCTCAATCCTCAATCCTCATTCCTCAATCCTCAATCTTCAATCCTCAATACTCATTCTTCAATCCCCAATCCTCAATTCTCAATCCTCAAGCCTCAATGTTCAATCCTCAATACTCAATCTTCAATCCTCAATCCTCTATCCTCAATCCTCAATCCTCATTCTTCAATCCTCAATACACAATCCTGAATCTTCAATCCTCAATCCTCAACTATCAGTCCTCAATCCTCAATCCTCAGACCTCACACATCAATACTTAACCCTCAGTCCTCGTCCTCAATCCACAACCCTCAATCCTCAATCCTCAATCATCAATCATAAATATTCAATCTTCAGTCCTCAATCCTCAATCCTCAATCCTCAAACCTCAATGCTCAATGTTCAATCCGAAATACCCAATCCTCAATCTTCAATCCTCAATCCTCGATCGTCAATCCTCAACCCTCAATACTCAATCCTCAATTCTCAGTCCTCAAACCTCAGTCCTGAATCCACAATCCTCAATCTTCAATCCTCAATTATCAGTCCTCAATTCTCAATCCTCAATCCTCAGTCCTCATTCCTCAATCCTCAATCCTCAATCCTCAATCCTCAATCCTCAATCCTCAATACTCAATCTGTAATCCTCAATCCTCAATCCTCAATCCTCAATCCTCATTCTTCAATCCCCAATCCTCAATTCTCAATCCTCAAGCCTCAATGTTCAATCCTCAATCCTCAATCCTCAATTCTCAATACTCAGTCCTCAATTCTCAGTCCTCAAACCTCAATCCTGAATCCACAATCCTGAATCCTCAATCTTCAGACCTCAGTCCTCAACAATCAGTCGTCAATTCTCAGTCCTCAACAGAATATCATCAATTCACACATTTCAATACTCAATACTCAATCTGCAATCTTCAAATCTCCATCCACAAACATCAATTCTCATCACTCAACCCTCAACACTCAGTCCCCAATCCTCAATCTTCAATGCTCAATCCTCAATCCTCAATCCTCAATCCTCAATCCCCAATCATCAATCTTCAATCTTCAATACTCAAACTGCAATCCTCAATCCTCAAACCTCAGTCCTCAATCCTCATTCTTCAATCCTCAATACCCAATCCTCAATCTTCAATCCTCAATCCTCAATACTCAATCCTCAATCCTCAATCCTCATTCTTCAATACTCAATACCCAATCCTCAATCTTCAATCCTCAATCCTCAATCCTCCATTCTCAATCCTCAATCCTCAGTCCTCTGTCCTCAAACCTCAATCCTCAACCCTCAGCCCTCATCCTCCATCCTCAATCCTCAATCATCAATCCTCAATCTTATATCCTCTATATTCAATATTCAATCCTCAATTCTCAATCCTCAATCCTCAATACTCAATCCTCAGTGATCAATACTCAATCTTCAATACTCAATCCTCAATCCTCAATCCTCAATCCTCAATCCTCAATCCTTAATCCTCAATCCCCATTTCCCAACCCTCAATCCTCAACCCTCAGATCTCATCCTCAATTCTCAATTCTCAATCCTCAATCATCAATCCTCAATCTTCAATCCTCAATCCTCAATCCTCAATCCTCAATCCTCAGTACTCAATACTCAATCCTCAACCTTCAATCCTCAATACTCAATCTTCAATCCTCAATCCTCAATCCTCAATCCTCAATCCTCAATCTTCAATCCTCAATCCTCAATCATCAATCTTCAATCCTCAATACTCGATCTGCAACCCTCAATCCTCAAACCTCAATCCCCAATCCTCATTCTTCAATCCTCAATACCCAATCCTCAATCTTCAATCCTCAACCCTCAATCCTCAATCCTCAATTCTCAGTCCTCAATCTTCAATCCTCAATCCTCAATCCTCAATACTCAATACTCAATCTTCAATCCTCAATTCTCAACACTCAATAGAATATTCTGAATACTCCCGTTTCAATACTCAGCCCACAATATTCAAAAATCAAATCTCAATCCTCGATCTTCAATCCTCAATACTCAATTTCAATCCTCAATCCTCAATCCTCAATCCCCAATACTCAATCCTCAATTGTCAGTCCTCAATCCCCAATCCTCAATCTTCAATCCTCAACCTCAATCCTCAATCCTCAATCCTCAATCCTCAATCTTCAATCCTCAATCCTCAATCCTCAATCCTCAATCCTCAATCCTCAATCCTCAATCCTCAATCCTCAATACTCAGTCTTCAATACTCAATCCTCAATCCTCAATCCTCAATCCTCAATCCTCAGACCTCAAGTATCAATACTCAACCCTCAGTCCTTGTCCTCAATACACAACCCTCAATCATCAATCCTCAATCTTCATTCATCAATATTCAACCTTCAATCCTCAATCCTCAATCCTCAATGTTCAATCCTCAATACCCAATCATCAATCTTCAGTCCTCAATCCTCAAGCGTCAATCCTCAATCCTGAACCCTCAACCCTCAATCCTCAGTCCTCAAACCTCAATCCCTAATCCTCAATCCTGAATCCTCAATCTTCAGCCCTTAGTCCTTTTAAATCAATTGTCAATCCTCAGTCCTCAATAGAATATCCTCAATTCACAGTTTTCAATACTCAATCCCCATTCTTCACTCTTCAAATCTCAATCCACAAATATCAATTCTCATCACTAAACCATCAACACTCAGTCCTCAATCTTCAATACTCAATCCTCAGTCCTCAACCTTCAATCCTCAATAATGAATCTTCAATCATCAATCCTCAATCCTCAATCCTCAATCTTCAATCCTGAATATTCAATCCTCAGTCCCCAAACCTCAATCTTCAATCCTCAGTCCTCAATCCTCAATCCTCAATCCTCAATACTCAGTCCTCAGTCCTCAAACCTCAATGCTCAATCCTCAATCCTCTATCATCAATCCTCAATCTTCAATACTCAATACTCAATCCTCAATGCTCAATCCTCAATCCTCAATCATCAATCCTCAATCTTCAACACTCGATCCTCAACCCCAATGCTCAATACTCAACCATCAACGCTCAATTCTCAATACTCAATAGAATATCCTGAATTCTCAGGATTCAATACTCAAACCTCAAACCTCAACCCTCAGCCCTCATCCTCCATCTTCAATCCTCTATCCTCAATCCTCAATCTTCAATCCTCAATACTCAATCTTCAATCCTCAATCCTCAATCCTCAATCCTCATTCTTCAATCCTCAATACCCAATCCTCAATCTTCAATCCCCAATCCTCAATCCTCAATTCTCAATCCTCAATCCTCAATCCCCAGACCTCAAACATCAATACTCAACCCTTAGTCCTCGTCCAAAATCCATAACCCTCAATCCTCAATCCTCAATCTTCAATCATCAATACTCAGTCTTCAGTCCTCAATCCTCAATCCTCAATCCTCAATCCTCAATCCTCAATGTTCAATCCGCAATACCCAATCCTCAATCTTCAATCCTCAATCCCCTATCCTCAATCCTCAATTCTCAATACTCAGTCCTCAATTCTCAGTCCTCAAACCTCAATCCTGAATCCACAATCCTGAATCCTCAATCTTCAGACCTCAGTCCTCAACAATCAGTCGTCAATTCTCAGTCCTCAATAGAATATCATCAATTCACACATTTCAATACTCAATACTCAATTTGCAATCTTCAGATCTCCATCCACAAACATCAATTCTCATCACTCAACCCTCAACACTCAGTCCCCAATCCTCAATCTTTAATCCTCATTCCTCAATCCTCAATTCTCAATCCTCAATCCTCAGTCCTCAGACCTCAAACCTCAATTCGTCAACTCTGAGCCCTCATCCTCAATCCTCAATCCTCAATCTTCAATCCTCAATCCTCAATCCTCAAGCCTCAATCCTCAATCCTCAATCCTCAATCCTCAGTCCTCAAACCTCAATCCTCAACCCTCAATTCTCAATCCTCAATCTTCAATCCTCAATCCTCAATCCTCAATCCTCAATCCCCAATCCTCTATCCTCAGGCATCAATACTCAATCTTCAATACTCAATCCTCAATACTCAATCCTCAATCCTCAATCCTCAATCATCAATCTTCAATCCTCAATCTTCAATCTGCAATCCTCAATCCTCAAACCTCAATCCTCAATCCTCATTCTTCAATCCTCAATACCCAATCCTCAATCTTCAATCCTCAATCCTCAATCCTCAATCCTCAATCCTCAATCCTCATTCTTCAATACTCAATACCCAATCCTCAATCTTCAATCCTCAATCCTCAATCCTCAATTCTCAATCATCAATCCTCAGTCCTCTGTCCTCAAACCTCAATCCTCAACCCTCAGCCCTCATCCTCCATCCTCAATCCTCAATCATCAATCCTCAACCTTATATCCTCAATATTCAATCTTCAATCCTCAATTCTCAATCCTCAATCCTCAATACTCAATCCTCAGTGATCAATACTCAATCTTCATTACTCAATCCTCAATCCTCAATCCTCAATCCTCAATCCTCAAACCTCAATCCTCAATCCTCAATCCCCATTTCCCAACCCTCAATCCTCAACCCTCAGATCTCATCCTCAATACTCAATTCTCAATCCTCAATCATCAATCCTCAATCTTCAATCCTCAATCCTCAATCCTCAATCCTCAATCCTCAATCTTCAATCCTCAATCCTCAATCATCAATCTTCAATCCTCAATACTCAATCTGCAATCCTAAATCCTCAAACCTCAATCCTCAATCCTCATTCTTCAATCCTCAATACCCAATCCTCAATCTTCAATCCTCAATACTCAATCTTCAATCCTCAATCCTCAATCCTCAATCCGCAATCCTCATTCTTCAATCCTCAACACCCAATCCTCAATCTTCAATCCTCAATCCTCAATCCTCAATTCACAATCCTCAATCCTCAATCCTCAGACCTCAAGCGTCAATATTCAACCCTCAGTCCTCGTCCTCTATCCACAACCATCAATCCTCAATCCTCAACCTTCAATCATCAATATTCAATCTTCAATCCTCAATCCTCAATCCTCAATCCTCAATCCACAATCCTCAATCTTCAATCCTCAATCCTCAATCCTCAATCCTCAATCCTCAATCTTCAATCCTCAATACTCAATCTTCAATCCCCAATCCTCAATTCTCAATCCTCAATCCTCAATGTTCAATTCTCAATACTCTATCTTCAATCCTCAATCCTCAATCCTCAATCCTCAATCCTCATTCTGCAATCCAAAACACCCAATCCTCAATCTTCAATCCTCAATCCTCAACTCTCAATCCTCAATCCTCAATCCTCAGACCTCACACATCAATACTCAACCCTCAGTCCTCGTCCTCAATTCACAACCCTCAATCATCAATCCTCAATCTTATATCCTCTATATTCAATATTCAATCCTCAATTCTCAATCCTCAATCCTCAATACTCAATCCTCAGTGATCAATACTCAATCTTCAATACTCAATCCTCAATCCTCAATCCTCAATCCTCAATCCTCAATCCTTAATCCTCAATCCCCATTTCCCAACCCTCAATCCTCAACCCTCAGATCTCATCCTCAATTCTCAATTCTCAATCCTCAATCATCAATCCTCAATCTTCAATCCTCAATCCTCAATCCTCAATCCTCAATCCTCAGTACTCAATACTCAATCCTCAACCTTCAATCCTCAATACTCAATCTTCAATCCTCAATCCTCAATCCTCAATCCTCAATCCTCAATCTTCAATCCTCAATCCTCAATCATCAATCTTCAATCCTCAATACTCAATCTGCAACCCTCAATCCTCAAACCTCAATCCCCAATCCTCATTCTTCAATCCTCAATACCCAATCCTCAATCTTCAATCCTCAACCCTCAATCCTCAATCCTCAATTCTCAGTCCTCAATCTTCAATCCTCAATCCTCAATCCTCAATACTCAATACTCAATCTTCAATCCTCAATTCTCAACACTCAATAGAATATTCTGAATACTCCCGTTTCAATACTCAGCCCACAATATTCAAAAATCAAATCTCAATCCTCGATCTTCAATCCTCAATACTCAATTTCAATCCTCAATCCTCAATCTTCAATCCTCAATCCTCAATCCTCAATCCTCAATCCTCAATACTCAATCCTCAATTCTCAGTCCTCAAACCTCAATCCTGAATCCACAATCCTGAATCCTCAACCTTCAGTCCGCAGTCCTCAACAATCATTCGTCAGTTCTCAATCCTCAATACAATATCGTCAATTCACACCTTTCAATACTCAATACTCAGTCTGCAATCTTAAAATCTCTATCCACAAACTTCAATTCTCATCACACAACCCTCAACACTCAGTCCCCCATCCTCAATCTTCAATCCTCAATCCTCAATCCTCAATTCTGAATACTCAATCCTCAGTCCTCAGACCTCAAACCTCAATCCTCAATAATCGATTACCAATCCTAGATCCTCAATCCTCAATCCTCAATCCCCATTCATCAATCGTCAATAATCAATCTCCAATCCTAGGTCCTCAATCCGCAACCCTCAATCCTCAATCCTCAAATCTCAACCCTCAACCCTCAGTCCTCATACTCAATTCTCAATTCTCAATCCTCAATCCTCAATCCTCAATCTTCAATCCTCAATAATCAATCTCCAATCCTCAATCCTCAATCCTCGATACTCAGTCCACAGGCATCAATACTCAATCTTCAATACTCAATCCTCAATCCTCAATCCTCAATCCTCAATCCTCAACCCTCAATCCTCATTCCTCAAACCTCAATCCTCAACCCTCAGTCCTCATCCTCAATTCTCAATTCTCAATCCTCAATCCTCAATCCTCAATCTTCAGTCCTCAATAATCAATCTCCAATCCTATATCCTCAATCCCCAATCTTCAATCCTTAATACTCAATCTTCAATCCTCAATCCCCAGTCATCAATCTTCAATCCTCAATGCTCAATCCTCAATCCTCAATCCTCAGTCCTCAATCCACAATCCTCAATCCTCAAACCTCAATCTTCAACCGTCAGTCCTCGTCCTCAATCCTCAAACCTCAATCCTCAATCCTCAATCCTCATTCTTCAATCCTCAATACCCAATCCTCAATCTTCAATCCTCAATCCTCAATCCTCAATTCTCAATCCTCAATCCTCAATCCTCAGACCTCAAACATCAATATTCAACCCTCAGTCCTCGTCCTCTATCCACAACCTTCAATCCTCAATCCTCAATCTTCAATCATCAATATTCAATCTTCAATCCTCAATACTCAATCCTCAATCCTCAATCCTCAATCCTCAATCCTCATTCCTCAATCCTCAATCTTCAATCCTCAATACTCATTCTTCAATCCCCAATCCTCAATTCTCAATCCTCAAGCCTCAATGTTCAATCCTCAATACTCAATCTTCAATCCTCAATCCTCTATCCTCAATCCTCAATCCTCATTCTTCAATACTCAATACCCAATCCTCAATCTTCAATCCTCAATCCTCAACTCTCAGTCCTCAATCCTCAATCCTCAGACCTCACACATCAATACTTAACCCTCAGTCCTCGTCCTCAATCCACAACCCTCAATCCTCAATCCTCAATCATCAATCATAAATATTCAATCTTCAGTCCTCAATCCTCAATGCTCAATCCTCAAACCTCAATCCTCAATGTTCAATCCGAAATACCCAATCCTCAATCTTCAATCCTCAATCCTCAATCCTCAATCCTCAACTCTCAATACTCAATCCTCAATTCTCAGTCCTCAAACCTCAGTCCTGAATCCACAATCCTCAATCTTCAATCCTCAATTATCAGTCCTCAATTCTCAATCCTCAATCCTCAGTCCTCATTCCTCAATCCTCAATCCTCAATCCTCAATCCTCAATCCTCAATCCTCAATACTCAATCTGTAATCCTCAATCCTCAATCCTCAATCCTCAATCCTCAATCCTCATTCTTCAATCCCCAATCCTCAATTCTCAATCCTCAAGCCTCAATGTTCAATCCTCAATACTCAATCTTCAATCCTCAATCCTCTATCCTCAATCCTCAATCCTCATTCTTCAATCCTCAATACCCAATCCTCAATCTTCAATCCTGAATCCTCAACTCTCAGTCCTCAATCCTCAATCCTCAGACCTCACACATCAATACTTAACCCTCAGTCCTCGTCCTCAATCCACAACCCTCAGTCCTCAATCCTCAATCATCAATCATCAATCATAAATATTCAATCTTCAGTCCTCAATCCTCAATCCTCAATCCTCAAACCTCAATCCTCAATGTTCAATCCGAAATACCCAATCCTCAATCTTCAATCCTCAATCCTCAATACTCAATCCTCAACCCTCAATACTCAATCCTCAATTCTCAGTCCTCAAACCTCAGTCCTGAATCCACAATCCTCAATCTTCAATCCTCAATCATCAGTCCTCAATTCTCAATCCTCAATCCTCAGTCCTCATTCCTCAAACCTCAATCCTCAACCCTCAGTCCTCATCCTCAAATCTCAGTTCTCAATCCTCAATCCTCAATACTCAATCTTCAATCCTCAATAATCAATCTCCAATCCTAGATCCTCAATCCCCAATCTACAATCCTTAATACTCAATCTTCAATCCTCAATCCCCAGTCATCAATCTTCAATCCTCAATGCTCAATCCTCAGTCCTCAATCCTCAGTACTCAATCCACAATCCTCAATCCTCAAACCTCAATCCTCAACCGTGAGTCCTCGTCCTCAATCCTCAAACCTCAATCCTCAATGCTCAATATTCAATCATCAATACTCAATCTTCAATCCTCAGTGCTCTATCCTCAATCCTCAATCCTCAATCCTCAATATTCAAGACACAACCCTCAGCCACCAATCCTCAATACTCAACCATCAATCCCCAATTCTCAATACTCAATAGAAAATTCTGAATACTCATGGTTCAATACTCAATCCACAATATTCAATAATCAAATCTCAATCCTCAATCTTCAGTCCTCAATACTCAATTTCAATCCTCAATCCTCAATTCTCAATCCCCAATACTCAATCCTCAATAGTCAATCCTCAATCCACAATCCTCAATCTTCAATCCTCAACCTCAATCCTCAATCCTCAATCCTCAATCCTCAATATTCAATCCTCAATACTCAATCTTCAATCCTCAATCCTCAATCCTCAATCCTCAATCCTCAATCTTCAATCCTCAATCCTCAATCCTCAATGTTCAATCCACAATACCCAATCCTCAATCTTCAATCCTCGATCCTCAATCCTCAATCCTCAATCCTCAATACTCAATCCTCAATTCTCGGTCTTCAAACCTCAATCCTGAATCCACAATCCTGAATCCTCAACCTCCATCATCAATCCTCAATCCTCAATCTTCAATCCTCAATACTCAATCTTCAACCCTCAATCCTCATTCCTCAAACCTCAATCCTCAACCCTCAGTCCTCATCCTCAATTCTCAATTCTCAATCCTCAATCCTCAATCCTCAGACCTCAAACATCAATATTCAACCCTCAGTTCTCGTCCTCAATCCACAACCCTCAATCCTCAATCCTCAATCTTCAATCATCAATATTCAATCTTCAATCCTCAATCCTCAATCCTCAATCCACAATCCTCAATCCTCAATCCTCAATCCTCAATTCTCAATCCTCAATCCTCAACCCTCAGCCCTCATCCTCCATCATCAATCCTCAATCCTCAATCTTCAATGCTCAATTCTCAATCTTCAATCCTCGATCCTCAATCATCAATCCTCAATCCTCAATCCTCAGGCATCAATACTCAATCTTCAATGCTCAATCCTCAATCCTCAATCCTCAATCCTCATTCCCCAACCCTCAATCCTCATTCCTCAAACCTCAACCCTCAACCCTCAGTCCTCATACTCAATTCTCAATTCTCAATCCTCAATCCTCAATCCTCAATCTTCAATCCTCAATAATCAATCTCCAATCCTCAATCCTCAATCCTCGTTCCTCAGTCCTCAGGCATCAATACTCAATCTTCAATACTCAATCATCAATCATCAATCCTCAATCCTCAATCCTCAACCCTCAATCCTCATTCCTCAAACCTCAATCCTCAACCCTCAGTCCTCATCCTCAATTCTCAATTCTCAATCCTCAATCCTCAATCCTCAATCTTCAATCCTCAATAATCAATCTCCAATCCTAGATCCTCAATCCCCAATCATCAATCCTTAATACTCAATCTTCAATCCTCAATCCCCAGTCATCAATCTTCAATCCTCAATGCTCAATCCTCAATCCTCAATCTTCAACCCTCAATCCTCAATTATCAATACTCAATCCTCAATCCTCAATCCTCAATCCTCAATCCTCAATCCACAATCCTCAATCCTGAATCCTCAATCCTCAATCCTCAATACTCAATCTGCAATCCTCAATTCTCAATCCTCAATCCTCAATGCTCATTCTTCAATCCTCAATACCCAATCCTCAATCTTCGATCCTCAATCCTCAATCCTCAATTCTCAATCCTCAATCCTAAATCCTCAGACCTCAAACATCAATATTCAACCCTCAGTTCTCGTCCTTAATCCACAACCCTCAATCCTCAATCCTCAATCTTCAATCATCAATATTCAATCTTCAATCCTCAATCCTCAATCCTCAATCCTCAATCCTCAATCCTCAATCCTCAATCTTCAATCCTCAATCCTCAATCCTCAATCCTCAATCCTCAATCCTCAATTCTCAATCCTCAATCCTCAACCCTCAGCCCTCATCCTCCATCCTCAATCATCAATCCTCAATCCTCAATCTTCAATCCTCAATTCTCAATCTTCAATCCTCGATCCTCAATCATCATTCCTCAATCCTCAATCCTCAGGCATCAATACTCAATCTTCAATGCTCAATCCTCAATCCTCAATCCTCAATCCTCATTCCCCAACCCTCAATCCTCATTCCTCAAACCTCAACCCTCAACCCTCAGTCCTCATACTCAATTCTCAATTCTCAATCCTCAATCCTCAATCCTCAATCTTCAATCCTCAATAATCAATCTCCAATCCTCAATCCTCAATCCTCGATCCTCAGCCCTCAGGCATCAATACTCAATCTTCAATACTCAATCCTCAATCCTCAATCCTCAATCCTCAATCCTCAACCCTCAATCCTCATTCCTCAAACCTCAATCCTCAACCCTCAGTCCTCATCCTCAATTCTCAATTCTCAATCCTCAATCCTCAATCCTCAATCTTCAATCCTCAATAATCAATCTCCAATCCTAGATCCTCAATCCCCAATCTTCAATCCTTAATACTCAATCTTCAATCCTCAATCCCCAGTCATCAATCTTCAATCCTCAATGCTCAATCCTCAATCCTCAATCCTCAGTCCTCAATCCACAATCCTCAATCCTCAAACCTCAATCTTCAGCCGTCAGTCCTCGTCCTCAATCCTCAAACCTCAATCCTCAATCCTCAAACCTCATTCTTCAATCCTCAATACCCAATCCTCAATCTTCAATCCTCAATCCTCAATCCTCAATTCTCAATCCTCAATCCTCAATCCTCAGACCTCAAACATCAATATTCAACCCTCAGTCCTCGTCCTCTATCCACAACCTTCAATCCTCAATCCTCAATCTTCAATCATCAATATTCAATCTTCAATCATCAATCCTCAATCCTCAATCCTCAATCCTCAATCCTCAATCCTCATTCCTCAATCCTCAATCTTCAATCCTCAATACTCATTCTTCAATCCCCAATCCTCAATTCTCAATCCTCAAGCCTCAATGTTCAATCCTCAATACTCAATCTTCAATCCTCAATCCTCTATCCTCAATCCTCAATCCTCATTCTTCAATCCTCAATACACAATCCTGAATCTTCAATCCTCAATCCTCAACTATCAGTCCTCAATCCTCAATCCTCAGACCTCACACATCAATACTTAACCCTCAGTCCTCGTCCTCAATCCACAACCCTCAATCCTCAATCCTCAATCATCAATCATAAATATTCAATCTTCAGTCCTCAATCCTCAATCCTCAATCCTCAAACCTCAATGCTCAATGTTCAATCCGAAATACCCAATCCTCAATCTTCAATCCTCAATCCTCGATCGTCAATCCTCAACCCTCAATACTCAATCCTCAATTCTCAGTCCTCAAACCTCAGTCCTGAATCCACAATCCTCAATCTTCAATCCTCAATTATCAGTCCTCAATTCTCAATCCTCAATCCTCAGTCCTCATTCCTCAATCCTCAATCCTCAATCCTCAATCCTCAATCCTCAATCCTCAATACTCAATCTGTAATCCTCAATCCTCAATCCTCAATCCTCAATCCTCATTCTTCAATCCCCAATCCTCAATTCTCAATCCTCAAGCCTCAATGTTCAATCCTCAATCCTCAATCCTCAATTCTCAATACTCAGTCCTCAATTCTCAGTCCTCAAACCTCAATCCTGAATCCACAATCCTGAATCCTCAATCTTCAGACCTCAGTCCTCAACAATCAGTCGTCAATTCTCAGTCCTCAACAGAATATCATCAATTCACACATTTCAATACTCAATACTCAATCTGCAATCTTCAAATCTCCATCCACAAACATCAATTCTCATCACTCAACCCTCAACACTCAGTCCCCAATCCTCAATCTTCAATGCTCAATCCTCAATCCTCAATCCTCAATCCTCAATCCCCAATCATCAATCTTCAATCTTCAATACTCAAACTGCAATCCTCAATCCTCAAACCTCAGTCCTCAATCCTCATTCTTCAATCCTCAATACCCAATCCTCAATCTTCAATCCTCAATCCTCAATACTCAATCCTCAATCCTCAATCCTCATTCTTCAATACTCAATACCCAATCCTCAATCTTCAATCCTCAATCCTCAATCCTCCATTCTCAATCCTCAATCCTCAGTCCTCTGTCCTCAAACCTCAATCCTCAACCCTCAGCCCTCATCCTCCATCCTCAATCCTCAATCATCAATCCTCAATCTTATATCCTCTATATTCAATATTCAATCCTCAATTCTCAATCCTCAATCCTCAATACTCAATCCTCAGTGATCAATACTCAATCTTCAATACTCAATCCTCAATCCTCAATCCTCAATCCTCAATCCTCAATCCTTAATCCTCAATCCCCATTTCCCAACCCTCAATCCTCAACCCTCAGATCTCATCCTCAATTCTCAATTCTCAATCCTCAATCATCAATCCTCAATCTTCAATCCTCAATCCTCAATCCTCAATCCTCAATCCTCAGTACTCAATACTCAATCCTCAACCTTCAATCCTCAATACTCAATCTTCAATCCTCAATCCTCAATCCTCAATCCTCAATCCTCAATCTTCAATCCTCAATCCTCAATCATCAATCTTCAATCCTCAATACTCGATCTGCAACCCTCAATCCTCAAACCTCAATCCCCAATCCTCATTCTTCAATCCTCAATACCCAATCCTCAATCTTCAATCCTCAACCCTCAATCCTCAATCCTCAATTCTCAGTCCTCAATCTTCAATCCTCAATCCTCAATCCTCAATACTCAATACTCAATCTTCAATCCTCAATTCTCAACACTCAATAGAATATTCTGAATACTCCCGTTTCAATACTCAGCCCACAATATTCAAAAATCAAATCTCAATCCTCGATCTTCAATCCTCAATACTCAATTTCAATCCTCAATCCTCAATCCTCAATCCCCAATACTCAATCCTCAATTGTCAGTCCTCAATCCCCAATCCTCAATCTTCAATCCTCAACCTCAATCCTCAATCCTCAATCCTCAATCCTCAATCTTCAATCCTCAATCCTCAATCCTCAATCCTCAATCCTCAATCCTCAATCCTCAATCCTCAATCCTCAATACTCAGTCTTCAATACTCAATCCTCAATCCTCAATCCTCAATCCTCAATCCTCAGACCTCAAGTATCAATACTCAACCCTCAGTCCTTGTCCTCAATACACAACCCTCAATCATCAATCCTCAATCTTCATTCATCAATATTCAACCTTCAATCCTCAATCCTCAATCCTCAATGTTCAATCCTCAATACCCAATCATCAATCTTCAGTCCTCAATCCTCAAGCGTCAATCCTCAATCCTGAACCCTCAACCCTCAATCCTCAGTCCTCAAACCTCAATCCCTAATCCTCAATCCTGAATCCTCAATCTTCAGCCCTTAGTCCTTTTAAATCAATTGTCAATCCTCAGTCCTCAATAGAATATCCTCAATTCACAGTTTTCAATACTCAATCCCCATTCTTCACTCTTCAAATCTCAATCCACAAATATCAATTCTCATCACTAAACCATCAACACTCAGTCCTCAATCTTCAATACTCAATCCTCAGTCCTCAACCTTCAATCCTCAATAATGAATCTTCAATCATCAATCCTCAATCCTCAATCCTCAATCTTCAATCCTGAATATTCAATCCTCAGTCCCCAAACCTCAATCTTCAATCCTCAGTCCTCAATCCTCAATCCTCAATCCTCAATACTCAGTCCTCAGTCCTCAAACCTCAATGCTCAATCCTCAATCCTCTATCATCAATCCTCAATCTTCAATACTCAATACTCAATCCTCAATGCTCAATCCTCAATCCTCAATCATCAATCCTCAATCTTCAACACTCGATCCTCAACCCCAATGCTCAATACTCAACCATCAACGCTCAATTCTCAATACTCAATAGAATATCCTGAATTCTCAGGATTCAATACTCAAACCTCAAACCTCAACCCTCAGCCCTCATCCTCCATCTTCAATCCTCTATCCTCAATCCTCAATCTTCAATCCTCAATACTCAATCTTCAATCCTCAATCCTCAATCCTCAATCCTCATTCTTCAATCCTCAATACCCAATCCTCAATCTTCAATCCCCAATCCTCAATCCTCAATTCTCAATCCTCAATCCTCAATCCCCAGACCTCAAACATCAATACTCAACCCTTAGTCCTCGTCCAAAATCCATAACCCTCAATCCTCAATCCTCAATCTTCAATCATCAATACTCAGTCTTCAGTCCTCAATCCTCAATCCTCAATCCTCAATCCTCAATCCTCAATGTTCAATCCGCAATACCCAATCCTCAATCTTCAATCCTCAATCCCCTATCCTCAATCCTCAATTCTCAATACTCAGTCCTCAATTCTCAGTCCTCAAACCTCAATCCTGAATCCACAATCCTGAATCCTCAATCTTCAGACCTCAGTCCTCAACAATCAGTCGTCAATTCTCAGTCCTCAATAGAATATCATCAATTCACACATTTCAATACTCAATACTCAATTTGCAATCTTCAGATCTCCATCCACAAACATCAATTCTCATCACTCAACCCTCAACACTCAGTCCCCAATCCTCAATCTTTAATCCTCATTCCTCAATCCTCAATTCTCAATCCTCAATCCTCAGTCCTCAGACCTCAAACCTCAATTCGTCAACTCTGAGCCCTCATCCTCAATCCTCAATCCTCAATCTTCAATCCTCAATCCTCAATCCTCAAGCCTCAATCCTCAATCCTCAATCCTCAATCCTCAGTCCTCAAACCTCAATCCTCAACCCTCAATTCTCAATCCTCAATCTTCAATCCTCAATCCTCAATCCTCAATCCTCAATCCCCAATCCTCTATCCTCAGGCATCAATACTCAATCTTCAATACTCAATCCTCAATACTCAATCCTCAATCCTCAATCCTCAATCATCAATCTTCAATCCTCAATCTTCAATCTGCAATCCTCAATCCTCAAACCTCAATCCTCAATCCTCATTCTTCAATCCTCAATACCCAATCCTCAATCTTCAATCCTCAATCCTCAATCCTCAATCCTCAATCCTCAATCCTCATTCTTCAATACTCAATACCCAATCCTCAATCTTCAATCCTCAATCCTCAATCCTCAATTCTCAATCATCAATCCTCAGTCCTCTGTCCTCAAACCTCAATCCTCAACCCTCAGCCCTCATCCTCCATCCTCAATCCTCAATCATCAATCCTCAACCTTATATCCTCAATATTCAATCTTCAATCCTCAATTCTCAATCCTCAATCCTCAATACTCAATCCTCAGTGATCAATACTCAATCTTCATTACTCAATCCTCAATCCTCAATCCTCAATCCTCAATCCTCAAACCTCAATCCTCAATCCTCAATCCCCATTTCCCAACCCTCAATCCTCAACCCTCAGATCTCATCCTCAATACTCAATTCTCAATCCTCAATCATCAATCCTCAATCTTCAATCCTCAATCCTCAATCCTCAATCCTCAATCCTCAATCTTCAATCCTCAATCCTCAATCATCAATCTTCAATCCTCAATACTCAATCTGCAATCCTAAATCCTCAAACCTCAATCCTCAATCCTCATTCTTCAATCCTCAATACCCAATCCTCAATCTTCAATCCTCAATACTCAATCTTCAATCCTCAATCCTCAATCCTCAATCCGCAATCCTCATTCTTCAATCCTCAACACCCAATCCTCAATCTTCAATCCTCAATCCTCAATCCTCAATTCACAATCCTCAATCCTCAATCCTCAGACCTCAAGCGTCAATATTCAACCCTCAGTCCTCGTCCTCTATCCACAACCATCAATCCTCAATCCTCAACCTTCAATCATCAATATTCAATCTTCAATCCTCAATCCTCAATCCTCAATCCTCAATCCACAATCCTCAATCTTCAATCCTCAATCCTCAATCCTCAATCCTCAATCCTCAATCTTCAATCCTCAATACTCAATCTTCAATCCCCAATCCTCAATTCTCAATCCTCAATCCTCAATGTTCAATTCTCAATACTCTATCTTCAATCCTCAATCCTCAATCCTCAATCCTCAATCCTCATTCTGCAATCCAAAACACCCAATCCTCAATCTTCAATCCTCAATCCTCAACTCTCAATCCTCAATCCTCAATCCTCAGACCTCACACATCAATACTCAACCCTCAGTCCTCGTCCTCAATTCACAACCCTCAATCATCAATCCTCAATCTTATATCCTCTATATTCAATATTCAATCCTCAATTCTCAATCCTCAATCCTCAATACTCAATCCTCAGTGATCAATACTCAATCTTCAATACTCAATCCTCAATCCTCAATCCTCAATCCTCAATCCTCAATCCTTAATCCTCAATCCCCATTTCCCAACCCTCAATCCTCAACCCTCAGATCTCATCCTCAATTCTCAATTCTCAATCCTCAATCATCAATCCTCAATCTTCAATCCTCAATCCTCAATCCTCAATCCTCAATCCTCAGTACTCAATACTCAATCCTCAACCTTCAATCCTCAATACTCAATCTTCAATCCTCAATCCTCAATCCTCAATCCTCAATCCTCAATCTTCAATCCTCAATCCTCAATCATCAATCTTCAATCCTCAATACTCAATCTGCAACCCTCAATCCTCAAACCTCAATCCCCAATCCTCATTCTTCAATCCTCAATACCCAATCCTCAATCTTCAATCCTCAACCCTCAATCCTCAATCCTCAATTCTCAGTCCTCAATCTTCAATCCTCAATCCTCAATCCTCAATACTCAATACTCAATCTTCAATCCTCAATTCTCAACACTCAATAGAATATTCTGAATACTCCCGTTTCAATACTCAGCCCACAATATTCAAAAATCAAATCTCAATCCTCGATCTTCAATCCTCAATACTCAATTTCAATCCTCAATCCTCAATCCTCAATCCCCAATCCTCAATCCTCAATCCTCAATCCTCAATCCTCAATCCTCAATCCTCAATCCTCAATACTCAATCTTCAATACTCAATCCTCAATCCTCAATCCTCAATCCTCAATCCTCAGACCTCAAGTATCAATACTCAACCCTCAGTCCTTGTCCTCAATACACAACCCTCAATCATCAATCCTCAATCTTCATTCATCAATATTCAACCTTCAATCCTCAATCCTCAATCCTCAATGTTCAATCCTCAATACCCAATCATCAATCTTCAGTCCTCAATCCTCAAGCGTCAATCCTCAATCCTGAAACCTCAACCCTCAATCCTCAGTCCTCAAACCTCAATCCCTAATCCTCAATCCTGAATCCTCAATCTTCAGCCCTTAGTCCTTTTAAATCAATTGTCAATCCTCAGTCCTCAATAGAATATCCTCAATTCACAGTTTTCAATACTCAATCCCCATTCTTCACTCTTCAAATCTCAATCCACAAATATCAATTCTCATCACTAAACCATCAACACTCAGTCCTCAATCTTCAATACTCAATCCTCAGTCCTCAACCTTCAATCCTCAATAATGAATCTTCAATCATCAATCCTCAATCCTCAATCCTCAATCTTCAATCCTGAATATTCAATCCTCAGTCCCCAAACCTCAATCTCCAATCCTCAGTCCTCAATCCTCAATCCTCAATCCTCAATACTCAGTCCTCAGTCCTCAAACCTCAATGCTCAATCCTCAATCCTCTATCATCAATCCTCAATCTTCAATACTAAATACTCAATCCCCAATGCTCAATCCTCAATCCTCAATCATCAATCCTCAATCTTCAACACTCGATCCTCAACCCCAATGCTCAATACTCAACCATCAACGCTCAATTCTCAATACTCAATAGAATATCCTGAATTCTCAGGATTCAATACTCAAACCTCAAACCTCAACCCTCAGCCCTCATCCTCCATCTTCAATCCTCTATCCTCAATCCTCAATCTTCAATCCTCAATACTCAATCTTCAATCCTCAATCCTCAATCCTCAATCCTCATTCTTCAATCCTCAATACCCAATCCTCAATCTTCAATCCCCAATCCTCAATCCTCAATTCTCAATCCTCAATCCTCAATCCCCAGACCTCAAACATCAATACTCAACCCTTAGTCCTCGTCCAAAATCCATAACCCTCAATCCTCAATCCTCAATCTTCAATCATCAATACTCAGTCTTCAGTCCTCAATCCTCAATCCTCAATCCTCAATCCTCAATCCTCAATGTTCAATCCGCAATACCCAATCCTCAATCTTCAATCCTCAATCCCCAATCCTCAATCCTCAATTCTCAATACTCAGTCCTCAATTCTCAGTCCTCAAACCTCAATCCTGAATCCACAATCCTGAATCCTCAATCTTCAGACCTCAGTCCTCAACAATCAGTCGTCAATTCTCAGTCCTCAATAGAATATCATCAATTCACACATTTCAATACTCAATACTCAATCTGCAATCTTCAGATCTCCATCCACAAACATCAATTCTCATCACTCAACCCTCAACACTCAGTCCCCAATCCTCAATCTTCAATCCTCATTCCTCAATCCTCAATTCTCAATCCTCAATCCTCAGTCCTCAGACCTCAAACCTCAATTCGTCAACTCTGAGCCCTCATCCTCAATCCTCAATCCTCAATCTTCAATCCTCAATCCTCAATCCTCAAGCCTCAATCCTCAATCCTCAATCCTCAATCCTCAGTCCTCAAACCTCAATCCTCAACCCTCAATTCTCTTTCCTCAATCTTCAATCCTCAATCCTCAATCCTCAATCCTCAATCCCCAATCCTCTATCCTCAGGCATCAATACTCAATCTTCAATACTCAATCCTCAATACTCAATCCTCAATCCTCAATCCTCAATCATTAATCTTCAATCCTCAATACTCAATCTGCAATCCTCAATCCTCAAACCTCAATCCTCAATCCTCATTCTTCAATCCTCAATACCCAATCCTCAATCTTCAATCCTCAATCCTCAATCCTCAATCCTCAATCCTCAATCCTCATTCTTCAATACTCAATACCCAATCCTCAATCTTCAATCCTCAATCCTCAATCCTCAATTCTCAATCATCAATCCTCAGTCCTCTGTCCTCAAACCTCAATCCTCAACCCTCAGCCCTCATCCTCCATCCTCAATCCTCAATCATCAATCCTCAACCTTATATCCTCAATATTCAATCTTCAATCCTCAATTCTCAATCCTCAATCCTCAATACTCAATCCTCAGTGATCAATACTCAATCTTCATTACTCAATCCTCAATCCTCAATCCTCAATCCTCAATCCTCAAACCTCAATCCTCAATCCTCAATCCCCATTTCCCAACCCTCAATCCTCAACCCTCAGATCTCATCCTCAATACTCAATTCTCAATCCTCAATCATCAATCCTCAATCTTCAATCCTCAATCCTCAATCCTCAATCCTCAATCCTCAATCTTCAATCCTCAATCCTCAATCATCAATCTTCAATCCTCAATACTCAATCTGCAATCCTAAATCCTCAAACCTCAATCCTCAATCCTCATTCTTCAATCCTCAATACCCAATCCTCAATCTTCAATCCTCAATACTCAATCTTCAATCCTCAATCCTCAATCCTCAATCCTCAATCCTCATTCTTCAATCCTCAACACCCAATCCTCAATCTTCAATCCTCAATCCTCAATCCTCAATTCACAATCCTCAATCCTCAATCCTCAGACCTCAAGCATCAATATTCAACCCTCAGTCCTCGTCCTCTATCCACAACCATCAATCCTCAATCCTCAACCTTCAATCATCAATATTCAATCTTCAATCCTCAATCCTCAATCCTCAATCCTCAATCCACAATCCTCAATCTTCAATCCTCAATCCTCAATCCTCAATCCTCAATCCTCAATCTTCAATCCTCAATACTCAATCTTCAATCCCCAATCCTCAATTCTCAATCCTCAATCCTCAATGTTCAATTCTCAATACTCTATCTTCAATCCTCAATCCTCAATCCTCAATCCTCAATCCTCATTCTGCAATCCAAAACACCCAATCCTCAATCTTCAATCCTCAATCCTCAACTCTCAATCCTCAATCCTCAATCCTCAGACCTCACACATCAATACTCAACCCTCAGTCCTCGTCCTCAATTCACAACCCTCAATCCTCAATCCTCAATCATCAGTCATCAATATTCAATCTACAGTCCTCAATCCTCAATCCTCAATCCTCAATCCTCAATCCTCAATGTTCAATCCACAATACCCAATCCTCAATCTTCAATCCTCAATCCTCAATCCTCAATCCTCAATCCTCAATACTCAATCCTCAATTCTCAGTCCTCAAACCTCAATCCTGAATCCACAATCCTGAATCCTCAACCTTCAGTCCGCAGTCCTCAACAATCATTCGTCAGTTCTCAATCCTCAATACAATATCGTCAATTCACACCTTTCAATACTCAATACTCAGTCTGCAATCTTAAAATCTCTAACCACAAACTTCAATTCTCATCACACAACCCTCAACACTCAGTCCCCCATCCTCAATCTTCAATCCTCAATCCTCAATCCTCAATTCTCAATACTCAATCCTCAGTCCTCAGACCTCAAACCTCAATCCTCAATAATCGATTACCAATCCTAGATCCTCAATCCTCAATCCTCAATCCCCATTCATCAATCGTCAATAATCAATCTCCAATCCTAGGTCCTCAATCCGCAATCCTCAATCCTCAATCCTCAATCCTCAATCCTCAATACTCAATCTGCAATCCTCAATCCTCAATCCTCAATCCTCAATGCTCCATCTTCAATCCTCAATACCCAATCCTCAATCTTCAATCCTCAATCCTCAATCCTCAATTCTCAATCCTCAATCCTCAATCCTCAGACCTCAAACATCAATATTCAACCCTCAGTTCTCGTCTTCAATCCACAACCCTCAATCCTCAATCCTCAATCTTCAATCATTAATATTCAATCTTCAATCCTCAATCCTCAATCCTCAATCCACAATCCTCAATCCTCAATCTTCAATCCTCAATCCTCAATCCTCAATCCTCAATCCTCAATCCTCAATTCTCAATCCTCAATCCTCAACCCTCAGCCCTCATCCTCCATCCTCAATCCTCAATCCTCAATCCTCCATCTTCAATCCTCAATTCTCAATCTTCAATCCTCGATCCTCAATCATCAATCCTCAATCCTCAATCCTCAGGCATCAATACTCAATCTTCAATGCTCAATCCTCAATCCTCAATCCTCAATCCTCATTCCCCAACCCTCAATCCTCATTCCTCAAACCTCAACCCTCAACCCTCAGTCCTCATACTCAATTCTCAATTCTCAATCCTCAATCCTCAATCCTCAATCTTCAATCCTCAATAATCAATCTCCAATCCTCAATCCTCAATCCTCGATCCTCAGTCCTCAGGCATCAATACTCAATCTTCAATACTGAATCATCAATCATCAATCCTCAATCCTCAATCCTCAACCCTCAATCCTCATTCCTCAAACCTCAACCCTCAACCCTCAGTCCTCATTGTCAATTCTCAATTCTCAATCCTCAATCCTCAATCCTCAATCTTCAATCCTCAATAATCAATCTCCAATCCTAGATCCTCAATCCCCAATCATCAATCCTTAATACTCAATCTTCAATCCTCAATCCCCAGTCATCAATCTTCAATCCTCAGTGCTCAATCCTCAATCCTCAATCTTCAACCCTCAATCCTCAATTATCAATCCTCAATCCTCAATCCTCAATCTTCAATGCTCAATACTCAATCTTGAATCCTCAATCCACAATTCTCAATCCTCAATCCACAATCCTCAATCCTGAATCCTCAATCCTCAATCCTCAATACTCAATCTGCAATCCTCAATTCTCAATCCTCAATCCTCAATGCTCATTCTTCAATCCTCAATACCCAATCCTCAATCTTCAATCCTCAATCCTCAATCCTCAATTCTCAATCCTCAATCCTCAATCCTCAGACCTCAAACATCAATATTCAACCCTCAGTTCTCGTCCTCAATCCACAACCCTCAATCCTCAATCCTCAATCTTCAATCATCAATATTCAATCTTCAATCCACAATCCTCAATCCTCAATCCTCAATCCTCAATCCTCAATCTTCAATCCTCAATCCTCAATCCTCAATCCACAAACCTCAATCCTCAATTCTCAATCCTCAATCCTCAACCCTCAGCCCTCATCCTCCATCCTCAATCCTCAATCCTCAATCCTCAATCTTCAATCCTCAATTCTCAATCTTCAATCCTCGATCCTCAATCATCAATCCTCAATCCTCAATCCTCAGGCATCAATACTCAATCTTCAATGCTCAATCCTCAATCCTCAATCCTCAATCCTCATTCCCCAACCCTCAATCCTCATTCCTCAAATCTCAACCCTCAACCCTCAGTCCTCATACTCAATTCTCAATTCTCAATCCTCAATACTCAATCCTCAATCTTCAATCCTCAATAATCAATCTCCAATCCTCAATCCTCAATCCTCGATACTCAGTCCGCAGGCATCAATACTCAATCTTCAATACTCAATCCTCAATCCTCAATCCTCAATCCTCAACCCTCAATCCTCATTCCTCAAACCTCAATCCTCAACCCTCAGTCCTCATCCTCAATTCTCAATTCTCAATCCTCAGTCCTCAATCCTCAATCTTCAGTCCTCAATAATCAATCTCCAATCCTATATCCTCAATCCCCAATCTTCAATCCTTAATACTCAATCTTCAATCCTCAATCCCCAGTCATCAATCTTCAATCCTCAATGCTCAATCCTCAATCCTCAATCCTCAGTCCTCAATCCACAATCCTCAATCCTCAAACCTCAATCTTCAACCGTCAGTCCTCGTCCTCAATCCTCAAACCTCAATCCTCAATCCTCAATCCTCATTCTTCAATCCTCAATACCCAATCCTCAATCTTCAATCCTCAATCCTCAATCCTCAATTCTCAATCCTCAATCCTCAATCCTCAGACCTCAAACATCAATATTCAACCCTCAGTCCGCGTCCTCTATCCACAACCTTCAATCCTCAATCCTCAATCTTCAATCATCAATATTCAATCTTCAATCCTCAATCCTCAATCCTCAATCCTCAATCCTCAATCCTCAATCCTCATTCCTCAATCCTCAATCTTCAGTCCTCAATACTCATTCTTCAATCCCCAATCCTCAATTCTCAATCCTCAAGCCTCAATGTTCAATCCTCAATACTCAATCTTCAATTCTCAATCCTCAATCCTCAATGCTCATTCTTCAATCCTCAATACCCAATCCTCAATCTTCGATCCTCAATCCTCAATCCTCAATTCTCAATCCTCAATCCTAAATCCTCAGACCTCAAACATCAATATTCAACCCTCAGTTCTCGTCCTTAATCCACAACCCTCAATCCTCAATCCTCAATCTTCAATCATCAATATTCCATCTTCAATCCTCAATCCTCAATCCTCAATCCTCAATCCTCAATCCTCAATCCTCAATCTTCAATCCTCAATCCTCAATCCTCAATCCTCAATCCTCAATCCTCAATTCTCAATCCTCAATCCTCAACCCTCAGCCCTCATCCTCCATCCTCAATCATCAATCCTCAATCCTCAATCTTCAATCCTCAATTCTCAATCTTCAATCCTCGATCCTCAATCATCATTCCTCAATCCTCAATCCTCAGGCATCAATACTCAATCTTCAATGATCAATCCTCAATCCTCAATCCTCAATCCTCATTCCCCAACCCTCAATCCTCATTCCTCAAACCTCAACCCTCAACCCTCAGTCCTCATACTCAATTCTCAATTCTCAATCCTCAATCCTCAATCCTCAATCTTCAATCCTCAATAATCAATATCCAATCCTCAATCCTCAATCCTCGATCCTCAGTCCTCAGGCATCAATACTCAATCTTCAATACTCAATCCTCAATCCTCAATCCTCAATCCTCAATCCTCAATCCTCAACCCTCAATCCTCATTCCTCAAACCTCAATCCTCAACCCTCAGTCCTCATCCTCAATTCTCAATTCTCGATCCTCAATCCTCAATCCTCAATCTTCAATCCTCAATAATCAATCTCCAATCCTAGATCCTCAATCCCCAATCTTCAATCCTTAATACTCAATTTTCAATCCTCAATCCTCAAACCTCAATCTTCAGCCGTCAGTCCTCGTCCTCAATCCTCAAACCTCAATCCTCAATCCTCAATCCTCATTCTTCAATCCTCAATACCCAATCCTCAATCTTCAATCCTCAATCCTCAATCCTCAATTCTCAATCCTCAATCCTCAATCCTCAGACCTCAAACATCAATATTCAACCCTCAGTCCTCGTCCTCTATCCACAACCTTCAATCCTCAATCCTCAATCTTCAATCATCAATATTCAATCTTCAATCCTCAATCCTCAATCCTCAATCCTCAATCCTCAATCCTCAATCCTCATTCCTCAATCCTCAATCTTCAATCCTCAATACTCATTCTTCAATCCCCAATCCTCCATTCTCAATCCTCAAGCCTCAATGTTCAATCCTCAATACTCAATCTTCAATCCTCAATCCTCTATCCTCAATCCTCAATCCTCATTCTTCAATCCTCAATACCCAATCCTGAATCTTCAATCCTCAATCCTCAACTATCAGTCCTCAATCCTCAATCCTCAGACCTCACACATCAATACTTAACCCTCAGTCCTCGTCCTCAATCCACAACCCTCAATCCTCAATCCTCAATCATCAATCATAAATATTCAATCTTCAGTCCTCAATCCTCAATCCTCAATCCTCAAACCTCAATGCTCAATGTTCAATCCGAAATACCCAATCCTCAATCTTCAATCCTCAATCCTCAATCCTCAATCCTCAACCCTCAATACTCAATCCTCAATTCTCAGTCCTCAAACCTCAGTCCTGAATCCACAATCCTCAATCTTCAATCCTCAATTATCAGTCCTCAATTCTCAATCCTCAATCCTCAGTCCTCATTCCTCAATCCTCAATCCTCAATCCTCAATCCTCAATCCTCAATCCTCAATACTCAATCTGTAATCCTCAGTCCTCAATCCTCAATCCTCAATCCTCATTCTTCAATCCCCAATCCTCAATTCTCAATCCTCAAGCCTCAATGTTCAATCCTCAATACTCAATCTTCAATCCTCAATCCTCTATCCTCAATCCTCAATCCTCATTCTTCAATCCTCAATACCCAATCCTCAATATTCAATCCTCAATCCTCAACTCTCAGTACGCAATCCTCAATCCTCAGACCTCACACATCAATACTTAACCCTCAGTCCTCGTCCTCAATCCACAACCCTCAATCCTCAATCCTCAATCATCAATCATAAATATTCAATCTTCAGTCCTCAATCCTCAATCCTCAATCCTCAAACCTCAATCCTCAATGTTCGATCCGAAATACCCAATCCTCAATCTTCAATCCTCAATCCTCCATCCTCAATCCTCAACCCTCAATACTCAATCCTCAATTCTCAGTCCTCAAACCTCAGTCCTGAATCCACAATCCTCAATCTTCAATCCTCAATCATCAGTCCTCAATTCTCAATCCTCAATCCTCAGTCCTCATTCCTCAAACCTCAATCCTCAACCCTCAGTCCTCATCCTCAATTCTCAATTCTCAATCCTCAATCCTCAATACTCAATCTTCAATCCTCAATAATCAATCTCCAATCCTAGATCCTCAATCCCCAATCTACAATCCTTAATACTCAATCTTCAATCCTCAATCCCCAGTCATCAATCTTCAATCCACAATGCTCAATCCTCAGTCCTCAATCCTCAGTACTCAATCCACAATCCTCAATCCTCAAACCTCAATCCTCAACCGTGAGTCCTCGTCCTCAATCCTCAAACCTCAATCCTCAATGCTCAATATTCAATCATCAATACTCAATCTTCAATCCTCAGTGCTCTATCCTCAATCCTCAATCCTCAATCCTCAATATTCAAGACACAACCCTCAGCCAACATACCTCAATACTCAACCATCAATCCTCAATTCTCAATACTCAATAGAATAACCTGAATCCGCATGGTTCGGTACTCAAACCACAATATTCAATAATCAAATCTCAATCCTGAATCTTCAATCCTCAATACTCAATTTCAATCCTCAATCCTCAATCTTCAATCCTCAATCCTCAATTATCAATCCTCTATCCTCAATCCTCAATCCTCAATCCTCAATACTCAATATTCAATCCTCAATCCGCAATCCTCAATTCTCAGTCCACAATCCTCAATCCTCAATCCTCAATCCTCAATCCTCAATACTCAATCTGCAATCCTCAATACCCAATCCTCAATCCTCAATTCTCATTCTTCAATCCGCAATACCCAATCCTCAATCTTCAATCCTCAATCCTCAATCCTCAATTCTCAATCCTCAGTCCTCAATCCTCAGAACTCAAACATCAATATTCAACCCTCAGTTCTCGTCCTCAATCCACAACACTCAATCCTCAACCCTCAATCTTCAATCATCAATATTCAATCTTCAATCCGCAATCCTCAATCCTCAATCCTCAATCCTCAATCCTCAATCCTCAATCCTCAATCCTCAACCCTCAATTCTCAATCCTCAATCCTCAACCCTCAGCCCTCATCCTCCATCCTCAATCCTCAATCCTCAATCCTCAATCTTCAATCCTCAATTCTCAATCTTCAATCCTCGATCCTCAATCATCAATCCTCAATCCTCAATCCTCAGGCATCAATACTCAATCTTCAATGCTCAATCCTCAATCCACAATCTTCAATCCTCATTCCCCAACCCTCAATCCTCATTCCTCAAACCTCAATCCTCATTCCTCAAACCTCAATCCTCAACCCTCAGTCCTCATACTCAATTCTCAATTCTCAATCCTCAATCCTCAATACTCAATCTTCAATCCTCAATAATCAATCTCCAATCCTCAATCCTCAATCCTCGATCCTCAGTCCTCAGGCATCAATACTCAATCTTCAATACTCAATATTCAAGACACAACCCTCAGCCATCAATCCTCAATACTCAACCATCAATCCTCAATTCTCAATACTCAATAGAATATTCTGAATACTCATGGTTCAATACTCAATCCACAATATTCAATAGTCAAATCTCAATCCTCAATCTTCAGTCCTCAATACTCAAATTCAATCCTCAATCCTGAATTCTCAACCCCCAATACTCAATCCTCAATCGTCAATCCTCAATCCCCAATCCTCAATCTTCAATCCTCAACCTCAATCCTCAATCCTCAATCCTCAATCATCAATATTCAATCCTCAATACTCAATCTTCAATCCTCAATCCTCAATCCTCAATCCTCAATCCTCAATCCTCAATCCTCAATCCTCATTCTTCAATCCTCAATACCCAATCCTCAATCTTCAATCCTCAATCATCAGTCCTCGATTCTCGATCCTCAATCCACAGTCCTCAGTCGTCAAACCTCAGTCCCCGACCCTCAGCCCTCATCCTCAATCCTCGGTCCTCAATGCTCAATCCTCAAACATCAACCCTCTACCGGCAGTCGTCGTCCTCAATCATCAAACCTCAATCCTCAATCCTCAATATTCAATCATCAATACTCAATCTTGAATCCTCAATCCTCAATCCTCAATCCCCAATCCTCAATATTCAACACACAACCCTCAGCCAACATTCCTCAATACTCAACCATCAATCCTCAATTCTCAATACTCAATAGAATATCCTGAATCCGCATGGTTCGGTACTCAAGCCACAATATTCAATAATCAAATCTCAATCCTCAACCATCAATCCGCAATACTCAATTTCAATCCTCAATCCTCAATCTTCAACCCTCAATCCTCAATTATGAATCCTCAATCCTCAATCCTCAATCTTCAATCCTCAATACTCAATCTTCAATCCTCAATCCTCAATCCTCAATCCTCAATCCTCAGTCCTCTATCCACAATCCTCAATACTCAAACCTCAATCTTCAACCGTCAGTCCTCGTCCTCAATCCTCAAACCTCAATCCTCAATCCTCAATATTCAATCATCAATACTCAATCTTCAATCGTCAATGCTCTATCCTCAATCCTCAATCCTCAATCCTCAATATTCAAGACACAACCCTCAGCCATCAATGCTCAATACTCAACCATCAATCCTCAATTCTCAATACTCAATACAATATTCTGAATACTCATGGTTCAATACTCAATCCACAATATTCAATAATCAAGTCTCAATCCTCAATCTTCAATCCTCAATACTCAATTTCAATCCTCAATCCTCAATTCTCAATCCCCAATACTAAATCCTCAATCGTCAATCCTATATCCCCAATCCTCAATCTTCAATCCTCAACCTCAATCCTCAATCCTCAATCCTCAATCCTCAATCTTCAATCATCAATACTCAATCTTCAATCCTCAATGCTCTATCCTCAATCCTCAATCCTCAATCCTCAATATTCAAGACACAACCCTCAGCCATCAATCCTCAATACTCAACCATCAATCCTCAATTCTCAATACGCAATACAATATTCTGAATACTCATGGTTCAGTACTCAATCCACAATATTCAATAATCAAGTCTCAATCCTCAATCTTCAATCCTCAATACTCAATTTCAATCCTCAATCCTCAATTCTCAATCCCCAATAATCAATCCTCAATCGTCAAGCCTCAATCCCCAATCCTCAATCTTCAATCCTCAACCTCAACCCTCAATCCTCAATCCTCAATCCTCAATCTTCAATCCTCAATACTCAATCTTCAATCCTCAATCCTCAATCCTCAATCCTCAATCCTCAATCCTCAATCCTCAATCCTCAATCCTCAATCCTCAATCCTCAATACTCAATCTGCAATCCTCAATCCTCAATCCTCAATCCTCAATTCTCATTCTTCAATCCTCAATACCCAATTCTCAATCTTCAATCCTCAGTCCTCAATCCTCAATTCTCAATCCTCAATCCTCAATCCTCAGACCTCAAACATCAATATTCAACCCTCAGTCCTCGTCCTCTATCCACAACCTTCAATCCTCAATCCTCAATCCTCAATCATCAATATTCAATCTTCAATCCTCAATCCTCAATCCTCAATCCTCAATCCTCATTCATCAATCCTCAATCTTCAATCCTCAATACTGAATCTTCAATCCCCAATCCTCAACTCTCAATCCTCAAGCCTCAATGTTCAATCCTCAGTACTCAATCTTCAATCCTCAATCCTCAATCCTCAATCCTCAATCCTCATTCTTCAATCCTCAATACCCAATCCTCAATCTTCAATCCTCAATCCTCAACTCTCAGTCCTCAAACGTCAATCCTCAACCGTCAGTCCTCGTCCTCAATCCTCAAACCTCAATCCTCAATCCTCAATATTCAATCATCAATACCCAATCTTCAATCCTCAGTGCTCTATCCTCAATCCTCAATCCTCAATCCTCAATATTCAAGACACAACCCTCAGCCACGAATCCTCAATACTCAACCATCAATCCTCAATTCTCAATACTCAATAGAATATCCTGAATACTCATGGTTCAATACTCAATCCACAATATTCAATAATCAAATCTCAATCCTCAATCTTCAGTCCTCAATACTCAATTTCAATCCTCAATCCTCAATTCTCAATCCCCAATACTCAATCCTCAATGGTCAATCCTCAATCCCCAATCCTCAATCTTCAATCCTCAACCTCAATCCTCAATCCTCAATCCTCAATCCTCAATATTCAACCCTCAATACTCAATCTTCAATCCTCAATCCTCAATCCTCAATCCTCAATCCTCAATCTTCAATCCTCAATCCTCAATCCTCAATCCTCAATCCTCAATACTCAATCTGCAATCGTCAATCCTCAATCTTCAATCCTCAATCCTCATTCTTCAATCCTCAATACCGAATCTTCAATTTTCAATCCTCAATCCTCAATCCTCAATTCTCAATCCTCAATCCTCAATCCTCAGACCTCAAACATCAATATTCAACCCTCAGTCCTCGTCCTCTATCCACAACCATCAATCCTCAATCCTCAACCTTCAATCATCAATATTCAATCTTCAATCCTCAATCCTCAATCCTCAATCATCAATCCACAATCATCAATCTTCAATCCTCAATCCACAATCCTCAATCCTCAATCCTCAGTCTTCAATCCTCAATACTCAATCTTCAATCCCCAATCCTCAATTCTCAATCCTCAATCCTCAATGTTCAACCCTCAATACTCAATCTTCAATCCTCAATCCTCAATCCTCAATCGTCAATCCTCATTCTTCAATCCTCAACACCCAATAGATAATCTTCAAACCTCAATCCTCAACTCTCAATCCTCAATCCTCAATCCTCAGACCTCACACATCAATACTCAACCCTCAGTCCTCGTCCTCAATCCACAACCCTCAATCCTCAATGCTCAATCATCAATCATCAATATTCAATCATCAGTCCTCAATCCTCAATCCTCAATCCTCAATCCTCAATCCTGAATACTCAATCCTCAATTATCAGTCCTCAAACCTCAATCCTGAATCCACAATCCTGAATCCTCAACCTTCAGTCCTCAGTCCTCAACAATCATTCGTCAGTTCTCAATCCTCAATAGAATATCGTCAATTCACACCTTTCAATACTCAATACTCAGTCTGCAATCTTAAAATCTCTATCCACAAACCTCAATTCTCATCACTCAACCCTCAACACTCAGTCCCCCATCCTCAATCTTCAATCCTCAATCCTCAATCCTCAATTCTCAATACTCAATCCTCAGTCCTCAGACCTCAAACCACAATCCTCAATAATCGATTACCAATCCTAGATCCTCAATCCTCAATCCTCAATCCCCAATCATCGATCGTCAATAATCAATCTCCAGTCCTAGTTCCTCAATCCGCAACCCTCAATCCTCAATCCTCAATCCTCATTCTTCAATCCTCAATACCCAATCCCCAATCTTCAATCCTCAATCATCAGTCCTCAATTCTCAATCCTCAAACCTCAGTCCTCAGTCGTCAAACCTCAGTCCCCGACCCTCAGCCCTCATCCTCAATCCTCAGTCCTCAATGCTCAATCCTCAAACCTCAATCATCTACCGTCAGTACTCGTCCTCAATCCTCAAACCTCAATACTCAATCCTCAATATTCAATCATCAATACTCAATCTTCAATCAGCAATCCTCAATCCTCAATTCTCAGTCGTCAATCCTCAGTCATCAATCCTCAATCTTCAATACTCAATCGTCAATCCTTAGTCCTCAATCCTCAACCTCAATCCTCGTTCCTCAAACCTCAATCCTCAACCCTCAGTCTTCATCCTCAATCCTCAAACCTCAATCCTCAATCCTCAATATTCAATCATCAATACTCAATCTTCAATCCTCAATCCTCAAACCTCAATCCTCAATCCTCATTCTTCAATCCTCAATCCTCAATCCTCAATCTTCAATCATCAATACTCAATCTTCAATCCTCAATGCTCTATCCTCAATCCTCAATCCTCAATCCTCAATATTCAAGACACAACCCTCAGCCATCAATCCTCAATACTCAACCATCAATCCTCAATTCTCAATACGCAATACAATATTCTGAATACTCATGGTTCAGTACTCAATCCACAATATTCAATAATCAAGTCTCAATCCTCAATCTTCAATCCTCAATACTCAATTTCAATCCTCAATCCTCAATTCTCAATCCCCAATAATCAATCCTCAATCGTCAAGCCTCAATCCCCAATCCTCAATCTTCAATCCTCAACCTCAACCCTCAATCCTCAATCCTCAATCCTCAATCTTCAATCCTCAATACTCAATCTTCAATCCTCAATCCTCAATCCTCAATCCTCAATCCTCAATCCTCAATCCTCAATCCTCAATCCTCAATCCTCAATCCTCAATACTCAATCTGCAATCCTCAATCCTCAATCCTCAATCCTCAATTCTCATTCTTCAATCCTCAATACCCAATTCTCAATCTTCAATCCTCAGTCCTCAATCCTCAATTCTCAATCCTCAATCCTCAATCCTCAGACCTCAAACATCAATATTCAACCCTCAGTCCTCGTCCTCTATCCACAACCTTCAATCCTCAATCCTCAATCCTCAATCATCAATATTCAATCTTCAATCCTCAATCCTCAATCCTCAATCCTCAATCCTCATTCATCAATCCTCAATCTTCAATCCTCAATACTGAATCTTCAATCCCCAATCCTCAACTCTCAATCCTCAAGCCTCAATGTTCAATCCTCAGTACTCAATCTTCAATCCTCAATCCTCAATCCTCAATCCTCAATCCTCATTCTTCAATCCTCAATACCCAATCCTCAATCTTCAATCCTCAATCCTCAACTCTCAGTCCTCAAACGTCAATCCTCAACCGTCAGTCCTCGTCCTCAATCCTCAAACCTCAATCCTCAATCCTCAATATTCAATCATCAATACCCAATCTTCAATCCTCAGTGCTCTATCCTCAATCCTCAATCCTCAATCCTCAATATTCAAGACACAACCCTCAGCCACGAATCCTCAATACTCAACCATCAATCCTCAATTCTCAATACTCAATAGAATATCCTGAATACTCATGGTTCAATACTCAATCCACAATATTCAATAATCAAATCTCAATCCTCAATCTTCAGTCCTCAATACTCAATTTCAATCCTCAATCCTCAATTCTCAATCCCCAATACTCAATCCTCAATCGTCAATCCTCAATCCCCAATCCTCAATCTTCAATCCTCAACCTCAATCCTCAATCCTCAATCCTCAATCCTCAATATTCAACCCTCAATACTCAATCTTCAATCCTCAATCCTCAATCCTCAATCCTCAATCCTCAATCTTCAATCCTCAATCCTCAATCCTCAATCCTCAATCCTCAATACTCAATCTGCAATCGTCAATCCTCAATCTTCAATCCTCAATCCTCATTCTTCAATCCTCAATACCGAATCTTCAATTTTCAATCCTCAATCCTCAATCCTCAATTCTCAATCCTCAATCCTCAATCCTCAGACCTCAAACATCAATATTCAACCCTCAGTCCTCGTCCTCTATCCACAACCATCAATCCTCAATCCTCAACCTTCAATCATCAATATTCAATCTTCAATCCTCAATCCTCAATCCTCAATCATCAATCCACAATCCTCAATCTTCAATCCTCAATCCACAATCCTCAATCCTCAATCCTCAGTCTTCAATCCTCAATACTCAATCTTCAATCCCCAATCCTCAATTCTCAATCCTCAATCCTCAATGTTCAACCCTCAATACTCAATCTTCAATCCTCAATCCTCAATCCTCAATCGTCAATCCTCATTCTTCAATCCTCAACACCCAATAGATAATCTTCAAACCTCAATCCTCAACTCTCAATCCTCAATCCTCAATCCTCAGACCTCACACATCAATACTCAACCCTCAGTCCTCGTCCTCAATCCACAACCCTCAATCCTCAATGCTCAATCATCAATCATCAATATTCAATCATCAGTCCTCAATCCTCAATCCTCAATCCTCAATCCTCAATCCTGAATACTCAATCCTCAATTATCAGTCCTCAAACCTCAATCCTGAATCCACAATCCTGAATCCTCAACCTTCAGTCCTCAGTCCTCAACAATCATTCGTCAGTTCTCAATCCTCAATAGAATATCGTCAATTCACACCTTTCAATACTCAATACTCAGTCTGCAATCTTAAAATCTCTATCCACAAACCTCAATTCTCATCACTCAACCCTCAACACTCAGTCCCCCATCCTCAATCTTCAATCCTCAATCCTCAATCCTCAATTCTCAATACTCAATCCTCAGTCCTCAGACCTCAAACCACAATCCTCAATAATCGATTACCAATCCTAGATCCTCAATCCTCAATCCTCAATCCCCAATCATCGATCGTCAATAATCAATCTCCAGTCCTAGTTCCTCAATCCGCAACCCTCAATCCTCAATCCTCAATCCTCATTCTTCAATCCTCAATACCCAATCCCCAATCTTCAATCCTCAATCATCAGTCCTCAATTCTCAATCCTCAAACCTCAGTCCTCAGTCGTCAAACCTCAGTCCCCGACCCTCAGCCCTCATCCTCAATCCTCAGTCCTCAATGCTCAATCCTCAAACCTCAATCATCTACCGTCAGTACTCGTCCTCAATCCTCAAACCTCAATACTCAATCCTCAATATTCAATCATCAATACTCAATCTTCAATCAGCAATCCTCAATCCTCAATTCTCAGTCGTCAATCCTCAGTCATCAATCCTCAATCTTCAATACTCAATCGTCAATCCTTAGTCCTCAATCCTCAACCTCAATCCTCGTTCCTCAAACCTCAATCCTCAACCCTCAGTCTTCATCCTCAATCCTCAAACCTCAATCCTCAATCCTCAATATTCAATCATCAATACTCAATCTTCAATCCTCAATCCTCAAACCTCAATCCTCAATCCTCATTCTTCAATCCTCAATCCTCAATCCTCAATCCTCAATCCTCATTCTTCAATCCTCAATACCCAATCCTCAATCATCAATCATCAATATTCAATCTTCAGTCCTCAATCCTCAATCCTCAATCCTCAATCCTCAATCCTCAATGTTCAATCCGAAATACCCAATCCTCAATCCTCAATCCCCAATCCTCAATCCTCAATCCTCATTTCTCAATACTCAATCCTCAATTCTCAGTCCCCAAACCTCAATCCTGAATCCACAATCCTCAATCTTCAATCCTCAATCATCAGTCCTCAATTCTCAATCCTCAATCCTCAGTCCTCATTCCTCAAACCTCAATCCTCAACCCTCAGACCTCATACTCAATTCCCAATTCTCAGTCCTCAATCCTCAATCCACAATCTTCAATCCTCAATAATCAATCTCCAATCCTAGATCCTCAATCCCCAATCTTCAATCCTTAATCCTCAATTTTCAATCCTCAATCCCCAGTCCTCAATCTTCAATCCTCAATGATCAATCCTCAATCCTCAATCCTCAGTCCTCAATCTTCAACCCTTAATCCTCAATCCTCAGTCACAAATCCTCAATCTTCAATACTCAATCGTGAATCCTCATTCCTCAATCCTCAATCCTCAATCCACAATCCTCAATATTCAATCCTCAATACTCAACCTTCAATCCTCAATCCTCTGTCCTCAGTCCTCAATCCTCAATCCTCAGTCATAAATCCTCAATCTTCAATACTCAATCGTCAATCCTCAGTCCTCAATCCTCAATCCTCAATTCTCTTTCCTCAAACCTCAATCCTCAAACCTCAGTCCACATCCTCAATTCTCAATTCTCAATCCTCAATACTCAATCCTCAATCTTCAATGCCCAATAATCAATCTCCAATCCTAGATCCTCAATCCACAATCCTCAATCCTTAATCCTCAATCTTCAATCCTCAATCGCCAGTCCTCAGTCTTCAATCCTCTATACTCAATCCTCAATCCTCAGCCTCAGTACTCAATCCTCAATCCTCAATCCTCAAACCTCAATCCTCAACCGTCAGCCCTCGTCCTCAATCCTCAACCCTCAATCCTCAATCCTCAATTCTCAATCTTCAATCCTCAATAATCAATCTCCAATCCTAGACCATCAATCCCCAATCTTCAATCCTTAATCCTCAATCTTTAATCCTTAATTCTCAATCGTCGATCTTCAATCCTCAATACTCAGTCGTCAATCCTCAATCCTCAATCCTCAATCCTCAATCCTCATTCCTCAATCCTCAATACCCAATCCTCAATCTTCAATCCTTAATACTCAATCTTCAATCCTGAATCCCCAGTCATCAATCTTCAATCCTCAATGCTCAATCCTCAATCCTCAATCCTCAGTCCTCAATCCACAATCCTCAATCCTCAAACCTCAATCCTCAACCGTCAGTCCTCGTCCTCAATCCTCAAACCTCAATCCTCAATCCTCAATATTCAATCATCAATACTCAGTCTTCAATCCTCATTGCTCTATCCTCAATCCTCAATCCTCAATCCTAAAAATTCAAGACACAACCCTCAGCCATCAATCCTCAATACTCAACCATCAATCCTCAATTCTCAATACTCAATAGAATATTCTGAATACTCATGGTTCAATACTCAATCCACAATATTCAATAATCAAATCTCAATCCTCAATCTTCAATCCTCAATACTCAATTTCAATCCTCAATCCTCAATTCTCAATCCCCAATACTCAATACTCAATCGTCAATCCTCAATCCCCAATCCTCAATCTTCAATCCTCAACCTCAATCTTCAATACTCAATCCTCAATCCTCAATCCTCAATCCTCAATCCTCAAACCTCAATCCTCAACCCTCAGTCCTCATACTCAATTCTCAATTCTCAATCCTCAATCCTCAATCCTCAATCTTCAATCCTCAATAATCAATCTCCAATCCTAGATCCTCAATCCCCAATCTTCAATCCTTAATACTCAATCTTCAATCCTCAATCCCCAGTCATCAATCTTCAATCCTCAATGCTCAATCCTCAATCCTCAATCCTCAGTCCTCAAACCACAATCCTCAATCCTCAAACCTCAATCTTCAGCCGTCAGTCCTCGGCCTCAATCCTCAAACCTCAACCCTCAATCCTCAATATTCAATCATCAATACTCAATCTTCAATCCTCAATGCTCTATCCTCAATCCTCAATCCTCAATCCTCAATATTCAAGACACAACCTTCAGCCATCAATCCTCAATACTCAACCATCAATCCTCAATACTCAATACAATATTCTGAATACTCATGGTTCAATACTCAATCCACAATATTCAATAATCAAGTCTCAATCCTCAATCTCCAATCCTCAATACTCAATTTCAATCCTCAATCCTCAATTCTCAATCCCCAATACTCAATCCTCAATCCCCAATCCTCAATCTTCAATCCTCAACCTCAATCCTCAATCCTCAATCCTCAATCCTCAATATTCAATCCTCAATACTCAATCTTCAATCCTCAATCCTCAATCTTCAATCCTCAATCCTCAATCTTCAATCCTCAATCCTCAATCCTCAATCCTCAATCCTGAACCCTCAACCCTCAATCCTCAGTCCTCAAACCTCAATCCCTAATCCTCAATCCTGAATCCTCAATCTTCAGCCCTTAGTCCTTTTAAATCAATTGTCAATCCTCAGTCCTCAATAGAATATCCTCAATTCACAGTTTTCAATACTCAATCCCCATTCTTCACTCTTCAAATCTCAATCCACAAATATCAATTCTCATCACTAAACCATCAACACTCAGTCCTCAATCTTCAATACTCAATCCTCAGTCCTCAACCTTCAATCCTCAATAATGAATCTTCAATCATCAATCCTCAATCCTCAATCCTCAATCTTCAATCCTGAATATTCAATCCTCAGTCCCCAAACCTCAATCTTCAATCCTCAGTCCTCAATCCTCAATCCTCAATCCTCAATACTCAGTCCTCAGTCCTCAAACCTCAATGCTCAATCCTCAATCCTCTTTCATCAATCCTCAATCTTCAATACTCAATACTCAATCCCCAATGCTCAATCCTCAATCCTCAATCATCAATCCTCAATCTTCAACACTCGATCCTCAACCCCAATGCTCAATACTCAACCATCAACGCTCAATTCTCAATACTCAATAGAATATCCTGAATTCTCAGGATTCAATACTCAAACCTCAAACCTCAACCCTCAGCACTCATCCTCCATCTTCAATCCTCTATCCTCAATCCTCAATCTTCAATCCTCAATACTCAATCTTCAATCCTCAATCCTCAATCCTCAATCCTCATTCTTCAATCCTCAATACCCAATCCTCAATCTTCAATCCCCAATCCTCAATCCTCAATTCTCAATCCTCAATCCTCAATCCCCAGACCTCAAACATCAATACTCAACCCTTAGTCCTCGTCCAAAATCCATAACCCTCAATCCTCAATCCTCAATCTTCAATCATCAATACTCAGTCTTCAGTCCTCAATCCTCAATCCTCAATCCTCAATCCTCAATCCTCAATGTTCAATCCGCAATACCCAATCCTCAATCTTCAATCCTCAATCCCCAATCCTCAATCCTCAATTCTCAATACTCAGTCCTCAATTCTCAGTCCTCAAACCTCAATCCTGAATCCACAATCCTGAATCCTCAATCTTCAGACCTCAGTCCTCAACAATCAGTCGTCAATTCTCAGTCCTCAATAGAATATCATCAATTCACACATTTCAATACTCAATACTCAATCTGCAATCTTCAGATCTCCATCCACAAACATCAATTCTCATCACTCAACCCTCAACACTCAGTCCCCAATCCTCAATCTTCAATCCTCATTCCTCAATCCTCAATTCTCAATCCTCAATCCTCAGTCCTCAGACCTCAAACCTCAATTCGTCAACTCTGAGCCCTCATCCTCAATCCTCAATCCTCAATCTTCAATCCTCAATCCTCAATCCTCAAGCCTCAATCCTCAATCCTCAATCCTCAATCCTCAGTCCTCAAACCTCAATCCTCAACCCTCAATTCTCTTTCCTCAATCTTCAATCCTCAATCCTCAATCCTCAATCCTCAATCCCCAATCCTCTATCCTCAGGCATCAATACTCAATCTTCAATACTCAATCCTCAATACTCAATCCTCAATCCTCAATCCTCAATCATCAATCTTCAATCCTCAATACTCAATCTGCAATCCTCAATCCTCAAACCTCAATCCTCAATCCTCATTCTTCAATCCTCAATACCCAATCCTCAATCTTCAATCCTCAATCCTCAATCCTCAATCCTCAATCCTCAATCCTCATTCTTCAATACTCAATACCCAATCCTCAATCTTCAATCCTCAATCCTCAATCCTCAATTCTCAATCATCAATCCTCAGTCCTCTGTCCTCAAACCTCAATCCTCAACCCTCAGCCCTCATCCTCCATCCTCAATCCTCAATCATCAATCCTCAACCTTATATCCTCAATATTCAATCTTCAATCCTCAATTCTCAATCCTCAATCCTCAATACTCAATCCTCAGTGATCAATACTCAATCTTCATTACTCAATCCTCAATCCTCAATCCTCAATCCTCAATCCTCAAACCTCAATCCTCAATCCTCAATCCCCATTTCCCAACCCTCAATCCTCAACCCTCAGATCTCATCCTCAATACTCAATTCTCAATCCTCAATCATCAATCCTCAATCTTCAATCCTCAATCCTCAATCCTCAATCCTCAATCCTCAATCTTCAATCCTCAATCCTCAATCATCAATCTTCAATCCTCAATACTCAATCTGCAATCCTAAATCCTCAAACCTCAATCCTCAATCCTCATTCTTCAATCCTCAATACCCAATCCTCAATCTTCAATCCTCAATACTCAATCTTCAATCCTCAATCCTCAATCCTCAATCCTCAATCCTCATTCTTCAATCCTCAACACCCAATCCTCAATCTTCAATCCTCAATCCTCAATCCTCAATTCACAATCCTCAATCCTCAATCCTCAGACCTCAAGCATCAATATTCAACCCTCAGTCCTCGTCCTCTATCCACAACCATCAATCCTCAATCCTCAACCTTCAATCATCAATATTCAATCTTCAATCCTCAATCCTCAATCCTCAATCCTCAATCCACAATCCTCAATCTTCAATCCTCAATCCTCAATCCTCAATCCTCAATCCTCAATCTTCAATCCTCAATACTCAATCTTCAATCCCCAATCCTCAATTCTCAATCCTCAATCCTCAATGTTCAATTCTCAATACTCTATCTTCAATCCTCAATCCTCAATCCTCAATCCTCAATCCTCATTCTGCAATCCAAAACACCCAATCCTCAATCTTCAATCCTCAATCCTCAACTCTCAATCCTCAATCCTCAATCCTCAGACCTCACACATCAATACTCAACCCTCAGTCCTCGTCCTCAATTCACAACCCTCAATCCTCAATCCTCAATCATCAGTCATCAATATTCAATCTACAGTCCTCAATCCTCAATCCTCAATCCTCAATCCTCAATCCTCAATGTTCAATCCACAATACCCAATCCTCAATCTTCAATCCTCAATCCTCAATCCTCAATCCTCAATCCTCAATACTCAATCCTCAATTCTCAGTCCTCAAACCTCAATCCTGAATCCACAATCCTGAATCCTCAACCATCAGTCCGCAGTCCTCAACAATCATTCGTCAGTTCTCAATCCTCAATACAATATCGTCAATTCACACCTTTCAATACTCAATACTCAGTCTGCAATCTTAAAATCTCTAACCACAAACTTCAATTCTCATCACACAACCCTCAACACTCAGTCCCCCATCCTCAATCTTCAATCCTCAATCCTCAATCCTCAATTCTCAATACTCAATCCTCAGTCCTCAGACCTCAAACCTCAATCCTCAATAATCGATTACCAATCCTAGATCCTCAATCCTCAATCCTCAATCCCCATTCATCAATCGTCAATAATCAATCTCCAATCCTAGGTCCTCAATCCGCAACCCTCAATCCTCAATCCTCAATCCTCATCCTTCAATCCTCAATACCCAATCCTCAATCTTCAATCCTCAATCATCAGTCCTCAATTCTCGATCCTCAATCCACAGTCCTCAGTCGTCAAACCTCAGTCCCCGACCCTCAGCCCTCATCCTCAATCCTCGGTCCTCAATGCTCAATCCTCAAACATCAACCCTCTACCGGCAGTCCTCGTCCTCAACCCTCAAACCTCAATCCTCAATCCTCAATATTCAATCATCAATACTCAATCTTGAATCCTCAATCCTCAATCCTCAATCCTCAATCCCCAATCCTCAATATTCAACACACAACCCTAAGCCAACATTCCTCAATACTCAACCATCAATCCTCAATTCTCAATACTCAATAGAATATACTGAATCCGCATGGTTCGGTACTCAAGCCACAATATTCAATAATCAAATCTCAATCCTCAACCATCAATCCGCAATACTCAATTTCAATCCTCAATCCTCAATCTTCAACCCTCAATCCTCAATTATCAATCCTCAATCCTCAATCCTCAATCTTCAATCCTCAATACTCAATCTTCAATCCTCAATCCTCAATCCTCAATCCTCAATCCACAATCCTCAATCCTCAATCCTCAATCCTCAATCCTCAATACTCAATCTGCAATCCTCAATCCTCAATCCTCAATCCTCAATGCTCCATCTTCAATCCTCAATACCCAATCCTCAATCTTCAATCCTCAATCCTCAGTCCTCAATTCTCAATCCTCAATCCTCAATCCTCAGACCTCAAACATCAATATTCAACCCTCAGTTCTCGTCTTCAATCCACAACCCTCAATCCTCAATCCTCAATCTTCAATCATTAATATTCAATCTTCAATCCTCAATCCTCAATCCTCAATCCACAATCCTCAATCCTCAATCTTCAATCCTCAATCCTCAATCCTCAATCCTCAATCCTCAATCCTCAATTCTCAATCCTCAATCCTCAACCCTCAGCCCTCATCCTCCATCCTCAATCCTCAATCCTCAATCCTCCATCTTCAATCCTCAATTCTCAATCTTCAATCCTCGATCCTCAATCATCAATCCTCAATCCTCAATCCTCAATCCTCAATCCTCATTCTTCAATCCTCAATACCCAATCCTCAATCATCAATCATCAATATTCAATCTTCAGTCCTCAATCCTCAATCCTCAATCCTCAATCCTCAATCCTCAATGTTCAATCCGAAATACCCAATCCTCAATCCTCAATCCCCAATCCTCAATACTCAATCCTCATTTCTCAATACTCAATCCTCAATTCTCAGTCCCCAAACCTCAATCCTGAATCCACAATCCTCAATCTTCAATCCTCAATCATCAGTCCTCAATTCTCAATCCTCAATCCTCAATCCTCAATCTTCAATCCTCAATAATCAATCTCCAATCCTCAATCCTCAATCCTCGATCCTCAGTCCTCAGGCATCAATACTCAATCTTCAATACTGAATCATCAATCATCAATCCTCAATCCTCAATCCTCAACCCTCAATCCTCATTCCTCAAACCTCAATCCTCAACCCTCAGTCCTCATCCTCAATTCTCAATTCTCAATCCTCAGTCCTCAATCCTCAATCTTCAGTCCTCAATAATCAATCTCCAATCCTATATCCTCAATCCCCAATCTTCAATCCTTAATACTCAATCTTCAATCCTCAATCCCCAGTCATCAATCTTCAATCCTCAATGCTCAATCCTCAATCCTCAATCCTCAGTCCTCAATCCACAATCCTCAATCCTCAAACCTCAATCTTCAACCGTCAGTCCTCGTCCTCAATCCTCAAACCTCAATCCTCAATCCTCAATCCTCATTCTTCAATCCTCAATACCCAATCCTCAATCTTCAATCCTCAATCCTCAATCCTCAATTCTCAATCCTCAATCCTCAATCCTCAGACCTCAAACATCAATATTCAACCCTCAGTCCGCGTCCTCTATCCACAACCTTCAATCCTCAATCCTCAATCTTCAATCATCAATATTCAATCTTCAATCCTCAATCCTCAATCCTCAATCCTCAATCCTCAATCCTCATTCCTCAATCCTCAATCTTCAGTCCTCAATACTCATTCTTCAATCCCCAATCCTCAATTCTCAATCCTCAAGCCTCAATGTTCAATCCTCAATACTCAATCTTCAAATCTCAATCCTCTATCCTCAATCCTCAATCCTCATTCTTCAATCCTCAATACCCAATCCTCAATCTTCAATCCTGAATCCTCAACTCTCAGTCCTCAATCCTCAATCCTCAGACCTCACACATCAATACTTAACCCTCAGTCCTCGTCCTCAATCGACAACCCTCAGTCCTCAATCCTCAACCATCAATCATAAATATTCAATCTTCAGTCCTCAATCCTCAATCCTCAATCCTCAAACCTCAATCCTCAATGTTCAATCCGAAATACCCAATCCTCAATCTTCAATCCTCAATCCTCAATACTCAATCCTCAACCCTCAATACTCAATCCTCAATTCTCAGTCCTCAAACCTCAGTCCTGAATCCACAATCCTCAATCTTCAATCCTCAATCATCAGTCCTCAATTCTCAATCCTCAATCCTCAGTCCTCATTCCTCAAACCTCAATCCTCAACCCTCAGTCCTCATCCTCAAATCTCAGTTCTCAATCCTCAATCCTCAATACTCAATCTTCAATCCTCAATAATCAATCTCCAATCCTAGATCCTCAATCCCCAATCTACAATCCTTAATACTCAATCTTCAATCCTCAATCCCCAGTCATCAATCTTCAATCCTCAATGCTCAATCCTCAGTCCTCAATCCTCAGTACTCAATCCACAATCCTCAATCCTCAAACCTCAATCCTCAACCGTGAGTCCTCGTCCTCAATCCTCAAACCTCAATCCTCAATGCTCAATATTCAATCATCAATACTCAATCTTCAATCCTCAGTGCTCTATCCTCAATCCTCAATCCTCAATCCTCAATATTCAAGACACAACCCTCAGCCACCAATCCTCAATACTCAACCATCAATCCCCAATTCTCAATACTCAATAGAAAATTATGAATACTCATGGTTCAATACTCAATCCACAATATTCAATAATCAAATCTCAATCCTCAATCTTCAGTCCTCAATACTCAATTTCAATCCTCAATCCTCAATTCTCAATCCCCAATACTCAATCCTCAATAGTCAATCCTCAATCCCCAATCCTCAATCTTCAATCCTCAACCTCAATCCTCAATCCTCAATCCTCAATCCTCAATCCTCAATATTCAATCCTCAATACTCAATCTTCAATCCTCAATCCTCAATCCTCAATCCTCAATCCTCAATCTTCAATCCTCAGCCCTCATCCTCCATCCTCAATCCTCAATCCTCAATCTTCAATGCTCAATTCTCAATCTTCAATCCTCGATCCTCAATCATCAATCCTCAATCCTCAATCCTCAGGCATCAATACTCAATCTTCAATGCTCAATCCTCAATCCTCAATCCTCAATCCTCATTCCCCAACCCTCAATCCTCATTCCTCAAACCTCAACCCTCAACCCTCAGTCCTCATACTCAATTCTCAATTCTCAATCCTCAATCCTCAATCCTCAATCTTCAATCCTCAATAATCAATCTCCAATCCTCAATCCTCAATCCTCGTTCCTCAGTCCTCAGGCATCAATACTCAATCTTCAATACTCAATCATCAATCATCAATCCTCAATCCTCAATCCTCAACCCTCAATCCTCATTCCTCAAACCTCAATCCTCAACCCTCAGTCCTCATCCTCAATTCTCAATTCTCAATCCTCAATCCTCAATCCTCAATCTTCAATCCTCAATAATCAATCTCCAATCCTAGATCCTCAATCCCCAATCATCAATCCTTAATACTCAATCTTCAATCCTCAATCCCCAGTCATCAATCTTCAATCCTCAATGCTCAATCCTCAATCCTCAATCTTCAACCCTCAATCCTCAATTATCAATACTCAATCCTCAATCCTCAATCTTCAATCCTCAATACTCAATCTTCAATCCTCAATCCTCAATCCTCAATCCTCAATCCACAATCCTCAATCCTGAATCCTCAATCCTCAATCCTCAATACTCAATCTGCAATCCTCAATTCTCAATCCTCAATCCTCAATGCTCATTCTTCAATCCTCAATACCCAATCCTCAATCTTCGATCCTCAATCCTCAATCCTCAATTCTCAATCCTCAATCCTAAATCCTCAGACCTCAAACATCAATATTCAACCCTCAGTTCTCGTCCTTAATCCACAACCCTCAATCCTCAATCCTCAATCTTCAATCATCAATATTCAATCTTCAATCCTCAATCCTCAATCCTCAATCCTCAATCCTCAATCCTCAATCCTCAATCTTCAATCCTCAATCCTCAATCCTCAATCCTCAATCCTCAATCCTCAATTCTCAATCCTCAATCCTCGATCCTCAATCATCATTCCTCAATCCTCAATCCTCAGGCATCAATACTCAATCTTCAATGCTCAATCCTCAATCCTCAATCCTCAATCCTCATTCCCCAACCCTCAATCCTCATTCCTCAAACCTCAACCCTCAACCCTCAGTCCTCATACTCAATTCTCAATTCTCAATCCTCAATCCTCAATCCTCAATCTTCAATCCTCAATAATCAATATCCAATCCTCAATCCTCAATCCTCGATCCTCAGTCCTCAGGCATCAATACTCAATCTTCAATACTCAATCCTCAATCCTCAATCCTCAATCCTCAATCCTCAACCCTCAATCCTCATTCCTCAAACCTCAATCCTCAACCCTCAGTCCTCATCCTCAATTCTCAATTCTCAATCCTCAATCCTCAATCCTCAATCTTCAATCCTCAATAATCAATCTCCAATCCTAGATCCTCAATCCCCAATCTTCAATCCTTAATACTCAATTTTCAATCCTCAATCCTCAAACCTCAATCTTCAGCCGTCAGTCCTCGTCCTCAATCCTCAAACCTCAATCCTCAATCCTCAATCCTCATTCTTCAATCCTCAATACCCAATCCTCAATCTTCAATCCTCAATCCTCAATCCTCAATTCTCAATCCTCAATCCTCAATCCTCAGACCTCAAACATCAATATTCAACCCTCAGTCCTCGTCCTCTATCCACAACCTTCAATCCTCAATCCTCAATCTTCAATCATCAATATTCAATCTTCAATCCTCAATCCTCAATCCTCAATCCTCAATCCTCAATCCTCAATCCTCATTCCTCAATCCTCAATCTTCAATCCTCAATACTCATTCTTCAATCCCCAATCCTCAATTCTCAATCCTCAAGCCTCAATGTTCAATCCTCAATACTCAATCTTCAATCCTCAATCCTCTATCCTCAATCCTCAATCCTCATTCTTCAATCCTCAATACCCAATCCTGAATCTTCAATCCTCAATCCTCAACTATCAGTCCTCAATCCTCAATCCTCAGACCTCACACATCAATACTTAACCCTCAGTCCTCGTCCTCAATCCTCAATCCTCAATCCTCAAACCTCAATGCTCAATGTTCAATCCGAAATACCCAATCCTCAATCTTCAATCCTCAATCCTCAATCCTCAATCCTCAACCCTCAATACTCAATCCTCAATTCTCAGTCCTCAAACCTCAGTCCTGAATCCACAATCCTCAATCTTCAATCCTCAATTATCAGTCCTCAATTCTCAATCCTCAATCCTCAGTCCTCATTCCTCAATCCTCAATCCTCAATCCTCAATCCTCAATCCTCAATCCTCAATACTCAATCTGTAATCCTCAGTCCTCAATCCTCAATCCTCAATCCTCATTCTTCAATCCCCAATCCTCAATTCTCAATACTCAAGCCTCAATGTTCAATCCTCAATACTCAATCTTCAATCCTCAATCCTCTATCCTCAATCCTCAATCCTCATTCTTCAATCCTCAATACCCAATCCTCAATATTCAATCCTCAATCCTCAACTCTCAGTACGCAATCCTCAATCCTCAGACCTCACACATCAATACTTAACCCTCAGTCCTCGTCCTCAATCCACAACCCTCAATCCTCAATCCTCAATCATCAATCATAAATATTCAATCTTCAGTCCTCAATCCTCAATCCTCAATCCTCAAACCTCAATCCTCAACGTTCGATCCGAAATACCCAATCCTCAATCTTCAATCCTCAATCCTCCATCCTCAATCCTCAACCCTCAATACTCAATCCTCAATTCTCAGTCCTCAAACCTCAGTCCTGAATCCACAATCCTCAATCTTCAATCCTCAATCATCAGTCCTCAATTCTCAATCCTCAATCCTCAGTCCTCATTCCTCAAACCTCAATCCTCAACCCTCAGTCCTCATCCTCAATTCTCAATTCTCAATCCTCAACCCTCAATACTCAATCTTCAATCCTCAATAATCAATCTCCAATCCTAGATCCTCAATCCCCAATCTACAATCCTTAATACTCAATCTTCAATCCTCAATCCCCAGTCATCAATCTTCAATCCACAATGCTCAATCCTCAGTCCTCAATCCTCAGTACTCAATCCACAATCCTCAATCCTCAAACCTCAATCCTCAACCGTGAGTCCTCGTCCTCAATCCTCAAACCTCAATCCTCAATGCTCAATATTCAATCATCAATACTCAATCTTCAATCCTCAGTGCTCTATCCTCAATCCTCAATCCTCAATCCTCAATATTCAAGACACAACCCTCAGCCAACATACCTCAATACTCAACCATCAATCCTCAATTCTCAGTACTCAATAGAATAACCTGAATCCGCATGGTTCGGTACTCAAACCACAATATTCAATAATCAAATCTCAATCCTGAATCTTCAATCCTCAATACTCAATTTCAATCCTCAATCCTCAATCTTCAATCCTCAATCCTCAATTATCAATCCTCTATCCTCAATCCTCAATCCTCAATCCTCAATACTCAATATTCAATCCTCAATCCGCAATCCTCAATTCTCAGTCCACAATCCTCAATCCTCAATCCTCAATCCTCAATCCTCAATACTCAATCTGCAATCCTCAATACCCAATCCTCAATCCTCAATTCTCATTCTTCAATCCGCAATACCCAATCCTCAATCTTCAATCCTCAATCCTCAATCCTCAATTCTCAATCCTCAGTCCTCAATCCTCAGAACTCAAACATCAATATTCAACCCTCAGTTCTCGTCCTCAATCCACAACACTCAATCCTCAACCCTCAATCTTCAATCATCAATATTCAATCTTCAATCCGCAATCCTCAATCCTCAATCCTCAATCCTCAATCCTCAATCCTCAATCCTCAATTCTCAACCCTCAATTCTCAATCCTCAATCCTCAATCCTCAGCCGTCAGTCCTCGTCCTCAATCCTCAAACCTCAATCCTCAATCCTCAATATTCAATCATCAATACTCAATCTTCAATCCTCAGTGCTCTATCCTCAATCCTCAATCCTCAATCCTCAATATTCAAGACACAACCCTCAGCCATCAATCCTCAATACTCAGCCATCAATCCTCAATTCTCAATACTCAATATAATATTCTGAATACTCATGGTTCAATACTCAATCCACAATATTCAATAATCAAATCTCAATCGTCAACCTTCAGTCCTCAATACTCAATTTCAATGCTCAATCCTCAATTCTCAATCCCCAATACTCAATCCTCAATCCTCAATCCTCAATCCCCAATCCTCAATCTTCAATCCTCAACCTCAATCCTCAATCCTCAATCCTCAATCCTCAATATTCAATCCTCAATACTCAATCTTCAGTCCTCAATCCTCAATCCTCAATCCTCATCCTCAATTCTCAATTCTGAATCCTTAATCCTCTATCCTCAATCTTCAATCCTTAATAATCAATCCCCAATCATAGATCCTCAATCCCCAATCTTTAATCCTTAATCCTCAACCCTCAATCCTCATTTCTCAAACCTCAATCCTCAACCCTCAGTCCTCATACTCAATTCCCAATTCTCAGTCCTCAATCCTCAATCCACAATCTTCAATCCTCAATAATCAATCTCCAATCCTAGATCCTCAATCCCCAATCTTCAATCCTTAATCCTCAATTTTCAATCCTCAATCCCCAGTCCTCAATCTTCAATCCTCAATGATCAATCCTCAATCCTCAATCCTCAGTCCTCAATCTTCAACCCTTAATCCTCAATCCTCAGTCACAAATCCTCAATCTTCAATACTCAATCGTGAATCCTCATTCCTCAATCCTCAATCCTCAATCCACAATCCTCAATATTCAATCCTCAATACTCAACCTTCAATCCTCAATCCTCTGTCCTCAGTCCTCAATCCTCAATCCTCAGTCATAAATCCTCAATCTTCAATACTCAATCGTCAATCCTCAGTCCTCAATCCTCAATCCTCAATTCTCTTTCCTCAAACCTCAATCCTCAAACCTCAGTCCACATCCTCAATTCTCAATTCTCAATCCTCAATACTCAATCCTCAATCTTCAATGCCCAATAATCAATCTCCAATCCTAGATCCTCAATCCACAATCCTCAATCCTTAATCCTCAATCTTCAATCCTCAATCGCCAGTCCTCAGTCTTCAATCCTCTATACTCAATCCTCAATCCTCAGCCTCAGTACTCAATCCTCAATCCTCAATCCTCAAACCTCAATCCTCAACCGTCAGCCCTCGTCCTCAATCCTCAACCCTCAATCCTCAATCCTCAATTCTCAATCTTCAATCCTCAATAATCAATCTCCAATCCTAGACCATCAATCCCCAATCTTCAATCCTTAATCCTCAATCTTTAATCCTTAATTCTCAATCGTCGATCTTCAATCCTCAATACTCAGTCGTCAATCCTCAATCCTCAATCCTCAATCCTCAATCCTCATTCCTCAATCCTCAATATCCAATCCTCAATCTTCAATCCTTAATACTCAATCTTCAATCCTGAATCCCCAGTCATCAATCTTCAATCCTCAATGCTCAATCCTCAATCCTCAATCCTCAGTCCTCAATCCACAATCCTCAATCCTCAAACCTCAATCCTCAACCGTCAGTCCTCGTCCTCAATCCTCAAACCTCAATCCTCAATCCTCAATATTCAATCATCAATACTCAGTCTTCAATCCTCATTGCTCTATCCTCAATCCTCAATCCTCAATCCTAAAAATTCAAGACACAACCCTCAGCCATCAATCCTCAATACTCAACCATCAATCCTCAATTCTCAATACTCAATAGAATATTCTGAATACTCATGGTTCAATACTCAATCCACAATATTCAATAATCAAATCTCAATCCTCAATCTTCAATCCTCAATACTCAATTTCAATCCTCAATCCTCAATTCTCAATCCCCAATACTCAATACTCAATCGTCAATCCTCAATCCCCAATCCTCAATCTTCAATCCTCAACCTCAATCTTCAATACTCAATCCTCAATCCTCAATCCTCAATCCTCAATCCTCAAACCTCAATCCTCAACCCTCAGTCCTCATACTCAATTCTCAATTCTCAATCCTCAATCCTCAATCCTCAATCTTCAATCCTCAATAATCAATCTCCAATCCTAGATCCTCAATCCCCAATCTTCAATCCTTAATACTCAATCTTCAATCCTCAATCCCCAGTCATCAATCTTCAATCCTCAATGCTCAATCCTCAATCCTCAATCCTCAGTCCTCAAACCACAATCCTCAATCCTCAAACCTCAATCTTCAGCCGTCAGTCCTCGGCCTCAATCCTCAAACCTCAACCCTCAATCCTCAATATTCAATCATCAATACTCAATCTTCAATCCTCAATGCTCTATCCTCAATCCTCAATCCTCAATCCTCAATATTCAAGACACAACCTTCAGCCATCAATCCTCAATACTCAACCATCAATCCTCAATACTCAATACAATATTCTGAATACTCATGGTTCAATACTCAATCCACAATATTCAATAATCAAGTCTCAATCCTCAATCTCCAATCCTCAATACTCAATTTCAATCCTCAATCCTCAATTCTCAATCCCCAATACTCAATCCTCAATCCCCAATCCTCAATCTTCAATCCTCAACCTCAATCCTCAATCCTCAATCCTCAATCCTCAATATTCAATCCTCAATACTCAATCTTCAATCCTCAATCCTCAATCTTCAATCCTCAATCCTCAATCTTCAATCCTCAATCCTCAATCCTCAATCCTCAATCCTCAATACTCAATCTGCAATCGCCAATACTCAATCCTCAATCCTCAATCCTCATTCTTCAATCCTCAATACCCAATCTTCAATCTTCAATCCTCAATCCTCAATCCCCAATTCTCAATCCTCAATCCTCAATCCTCAGACCTCAAACATCAATATTCAACCCTCAGTCCTCGTCCTCTATCCACAACCATCAATCCTCAATCCTCAACTTTCAATCATCAATATTCAATCTTCAATCCTCAATCCTCAATCCTCAATCCTGAATCCACAATCCTCAATCTTCAATCCTTTATCCTCAATCCTCAATCCTCAATCCTCAATCCTCAATCCTCAATACTCAATCTTCAATCCCCAATCCTCAATCCTCAATCCTCAATCCTCAATCCACAATCCTCAATCTTCAATCCTCAATCCTCAATCCTCAATCCTCAATCCTCAATCTTCAATCCTCAATCCCCAGTCATCAATCTTCAATCCTCAATGCTCAATCCTCAATCCTCAATCCTCAGTCCTCAATCCACAATCCTCAATCCCCAAACCTCATCTTCAACCGTCAGTCCTCGTCCTCAATCCTCAAACCTCAATCCTCAATCCTCAATATTCAATCATCAATACTCAATCTTCAATCCTCAATGCTCTATCCTCAATCCTCAATCCTCAACCCTCAATATTCAAGACACAACCCTCAGCCATCAATCCTCAATACTGAACCATCAATCCTCAATTCTCAATACTCAATACAATATTCTGAATACTCATGGTTCAATACTCAATCCACAATATTCAATAATCAAGTCTCAATCCTCAATCTTCAATCCTCAATACTCAATTTCAATCCTCAATCGTCAATATTCAAGACACAACCCTCAGCCATCAATCCTCAATACTCAACCATCAATCCTCAATTCTCAATACTCAATAGAATATTCTGAATACACATGGTTCAATACTCAATCCACAATATTCAATAGTCAAATCTCAATCCTCAATCTTCAGTCCTCAATACTCAATTTCAATCCTCAATCCTCAATCCTCAATCCCCAATACTCAATCCTCAATCGTCAATCCTCAATCCCCAATCCTCAATCTTCAATCCTCAACCTCAATCCTCAATCCTCAATCCTCAATCCTCAATATTCAATCCTCAATACTCAATCTTCAATCTTCAATCCTCAATCCTCAATCCTCAATCCTCAATCCTCAATCCTCAATCCTCAACCCTCAATCCTCAATCCTCAATACGTAATCTGCAATCGTCAATCCTCAATCCTCAATCCTCAATCCTCATTCTTCAATCCTCAATACCCAATCTTCAATCTTCAATCCTCAATCCTCAATCCACAATCCTCAACCTTCGATCCTCAATCCTCAATCCTCAATCTTCAATCCTCAATACACAATCTTCAATCCCCAATCCTCAATTCTCAATCCTCAATCCTCAATGTTCAATCCTCAATACTCAATCTTCAATCCTCAATCCTCAATCCTCAATACTCAATCCTCATTCTTCAATCCTCAACACCCAATCCTCAATCTTCAATCCTCAATCCTCAATCCTCAATTCTCAATCCTCAATCCTCAATCCTCAGACCTCAAGCATCAATATTCAACCCTCAGTCCTCGTCCTCTATCCACAACCATCAATCCTCAATCCTCAACCTTCAATCATCAATATTCAATCTTCAATCCTCAATCCTCAATTCAATCCTCAATCCACAATCCTCAATCTTCAATCCTCAATCCTCAATCCTCAATCCTCAATCCTCAATCTTCAATCCTCAATACTCAATCTTCAATCCCCAATCCTCAATTCTCAATCCTCAATCCCCAATGTTCAATCCTCAATACTCAATCTTCAATCCTCAATCCTCAATCCTCAATCCTCAATCCTCATTCTGCAATCCTCAACACCCAATCCTCAATCTTCAATCCTCAATCCTCAACTCTCAATCCTCAATCCTCAATCCTCAGACCTCACACATCAATACACAACCCTCAGTCCTCGTCCTCAATTCACAATGCTCAATCCTCAATCCTCAATCATCAATCATCAATATTCAATCTTCAGTCCTCAATCCTCAATCATCAATATTCAATCTTCAGTCCTCAATCCTCAATCCTCAATCCTCAATCCTCAATCCTCAATGTTCAATCCACAATACCCAATCCTCAATCTTCAATTCTCAATTCTCAAACCTCAATCCTCAATCCTCAATCTTCAATCCTCAATAATCAATCTCCCATCCTCAATCCTCAATCCTCGATCCTCAGTCCTCAGGCATCAATACTCAATCTTCAATACTCAATCCTCAATCCTCAATCCTCAATCCTCAATCCTCAAACCTCAATCCTCAACCCTCAGTCCTCATCCTCAATTCTCAATTCTCAATCCTCAATCCTCAATCCTCAATCTTCAATCCTCAATAATCAATCTCCAATCCTAGATCCTCAATCCCCAATCTTCAATCCTTAATCCTCAATCCTCAGTCATAAATCCTCAATCTTCAATACTCAATCGTCAATCCTCAGTCCTCAATCCTCAATCGTCAATCCACAATCCTCAATATTCAATCCTCAATACTCAACCTTCAATCCTCAATCCTCAATCGTCAATCTTCAATACTCAATACTCAGTCTTCAATCCTCAATCCTCAATCCTCAATCCTCAATCCTCATTCCTCATTCCCCAAACCTCAATCCTCATTCCTCAAACCTCAATCCTCAACCCACAGTCCTCATACTCAATTCTCAATTCTCAATCCTCAATCCTCAATCCTCAGTCCTCAATCCTCAATCCACAATCCTCAATCCTCAATCCTCAATCCTCAATACTCAATCTGCAATCCTCAATCCTCAATCCTCAATCCTCAATCCTCATTCTTCAATCCTCAATACCCAATCCTCAATCTTCAATCCTCAATCCTCAATCCTCAATTCTCAATCCTCAATCCTCAATCCTCAGACCTCAACCATCAATATTCAACCCTCAGTCCTCGTCCTCTATCCACAAACATCAATCCTCAATCCTCAATCTTCAATCATCAATATTCAATCTTCAATCCCCAATCCCCCAATCCTCAATCCTCAATCCTCAATCCTCAATCCTCAATCCTCAATCCTCAATCTTCAATCCTCAATACTCATTCTTCAATCCCCAATCCTCGATTCTCAATCCTCAAGCCTCAATGTTCAATCCTCAATACTCAATCTTCAATCCTCAATCCTCAATCCTCAATCCTCAATCCTCATTCTTCAATCCTCAATACCCAATCCTCAATCTTCAATTCTCAATCCTCAACTCTCAATCCTCAATCCTCAGTCCTCAGACCTCACACATCAATACTCAACCCTCAGTCCTCGTCCTCAATCCACAACCCTCAATCCTCAATCCTCAATCATCAATCATCTATATTCAATCTTCAGTCCTCAATCCTCAATCCTCAATCCTCAATCCTCAATCCTCAATGTTCAATCCGAAATACCCAATCCTCAATCTTCAATCCTCAATCCTCAATCCTCAATCCTCAACTCTCAATACTCAATCCTCAATTCTCAGTCCTCAAACCTCTATCCTGAATCCACAATCCTCAATCTTCAATCCTCAATCATCAGTCCTCAATTCTCAATGCTCAATCCTCAGTCCTCATTCCTCAAACCTCAATCCTCAATCCTCAGTCCTCGTCCTCATTTCTCAATTCTCAATACTCAATCCTCAATACTCAATCTTCAATCCTCAATAATCAATCTCCAATCCTAGATCCTCAATCCCCAATCTTCAATCCTTAATACTCAATCTTCAATCCTCAATCCCCAGTCATGAATCTTCAATCCTCAATGCTCAATCCTCAATCCTCAATCCTCAGTCCTCTATCCACAATCCTCAATCCTCAAACATCAATCCTCAACCGTCAGTCCTCGTACTCAATCCTCAAACCTCAATCCTCAATCCTCAATTTTCAATCATCAATACTCAATCTTCAATCCTCAATGCTCTATCCTCAATCCTCAATCCTCAATCCTCAATATTCAAGACACAACCCTCAGCCATCAATCCTCAATACTCAGCCATCAATCCTCAATTCTCAATACTCAATAGAATATTCTGAACACTCATGGTTCAATACTCAATCCACAATATTCAATAATCAAATCTCAATCGTCAATCTTCAGTCCTCAATACTCAATTTCAATGCTCAATCCTCAATTCTCAATCCCCAATACTCAATCCTCAATCGTCAATCCTCAATCCCCAATCCTCAACCTTCAATCCTCAACCTCAATCCTCAATCCTCAATCCTCAATCCTCAATATTCAATCCTCAATACTCAATCTTCAGTCCTCAATCCTCAATCCTCAATCCTCATCCTCAATTCTCAATTCTGAATCCTTAATCCTCTATCCTCAATCTTCAATCCTTAATAATCAATCCCCAATCATAGATCCTCAATCCCCAATCTTCAATCCTTAATCCTCAACCCTCAATCCTCATTTCTCAAACCTCAATCCTCAACCCTCAGTCCTCATACTCAATTCTCAATTCTCAGTCCTCAATCCTCAATCCACAATCTTCAATCCTCAATAATCAATCTCCAATCCTAGATCCTCAATCCCCAATCTTCAATCCTTAATCCTCAATTTTCAATCCTCAATCCCCAGTCCTCAATCTTCAATCCTCAATGATCAATCCTCAATCCTCAATCCTCAGTCCTCAATCTTCAACCCTTAATCCTCAATCCTCAGTCATAAATCCTCAATCTTCAATACTCAATCGTCAATCCTCATTCCTCAATCCTCAATCCTCAATCCACAATCCTCAATATTCAATCCTCAATACTCAACCTTCAATCCTCAATCCTCTGTCCTCAGTCCTCAATCCTCAATCCTCAGTCATAAATCCTCAATCTTCAATACTCAATCGTCAATCCTCAGTCCTCAATCCTCAATCCTCAATTCACTTTCCTCAAACCTCAATCATCAAACCTCAGTCCACATCCTCAATTCTCAATTCTCAATCCTCAATACTCAATCCTCAATCTTCAATGCCCAATAATCAATCTCCAATCCTAGATCCTCAATCCACAATCCTCAATCCTTAATCCTCAATCTTCAACCCTCAATCGCCAGTCCTCAGTCGTCAATCCTCTATGCTCAATCCTCAATCCTCAGCCTCAGTACTCAATCCTCAATCCTCAATCCTCAAACCTCAATCCTCAACCGTCAGCACTCGTCCTCAATCCTCAACCCTCAATCCTCAATCCTCAATTCTCAATCTTCAATCCTCAATAATCAATCTCCAATCCTAGACCATCAATCCCCAATCTTCAATCCTTAATCCTCAATCTTTAATCCTTAATTCTCAATCGTCAATCTTCAATCCTCAATACTCAGTCTTCAATCCTCAATCCTCAATCCTCAATCCTCAATCCTCATTCCTCAATCCTCAATACCCAATCCTCAACCCTCAGTCCTCATACTCAATTCTCAATTCTCAATCCTCAATCCTCAATCCTCAAACCTCAATCCTCAGCCTTCAATCCTCAATCCACAATCCTTAATCCTCAATCCTCTATCCTCAGTTCTCAATCCTGAATCCTCAATCCTCAATTTCCAATCCTCAATAATCAATCTCCAATCCTAGATCCTCAATCCCCAATCTCCAATACTTAATCCTCAATCCTCAATCCTCAACCCTCAATCCTCATACCTCAAACCTCAATCCTCAAACCTCAGTCCTCATACACAATTCTCAATTCTCAGTCCTCAATCCTCAATCCTCAATCCACAATCCTCAATCCACAATCCTCAATCCTCAGGCATCAATACTCAATCTTCAATACTCAATCCTCAATCCTTAATCCTCAATTCTCATTCCTCAACCCTCAATCCTCATTCCTCAAACCTCAATCCCCAACCCTCAGTCCTCATCCTCAATTCTCAATTCTCAATCCTCAATCCTCAATCCTCAATCTTCAATCCTCAATAATCAATCTCCAATCCTAGATCCTCAATCCGCAATCCTCAATCCTTAATCCTCAATCCTCAGTCATAAATCCTCAATCTTCAATACTCAATCGTCAATCCTCAGTCCTCAATCCTCAATCGTCAATCCACAATCCTCAATATTCAATCCTCAATACTCAACCTTCAATCCTCAATCCTCAATCGTCAATCTTCAATCCTCAGTACTCAGTCTTCAATCCTCAATCCTCAATCCTCAATCCTCAATCCTCATTCCTCATTCCCCAAACCTCAATCCTCATTCCTCAAACCTCAATCCTCAACCCTCGGTCCTCATACTCAATTCTCAATTCTCAGTCCTCAATCCTCAATCCTCAATCTTCAATTCTCAATGCTCAATCCTCAATCCTCAATCCTCAGTCCTCAATCCTCAATCCTCAATCCTCCAACCTCAATCCTCCACCGTCAGTCCTCATCCTCCATCCTCATTCCTAAATCCTCAATCCTCAATCTTCAATCCCCAATACTCAATCTTCAATCCTCAATCCACAATCCTCAATCCACAATCCTCAATCATCAGGCATCAATACTCAATCTTCAATACTCAATCCTCAATCCTCAAACCTCAATCCTCAATCCTCAATCCTCAACCCTCAATCCTCATTCCTCAAACCTCAATCCTCAACCCTCAGTCCTCATCCTCAATTCTCAATTCTCAATCCTCAATCCTCAATCCTCAATCTTCAATCCTCAATAATCAATCTCCAATCCTAGATCCTCAATCCCCAGTCTTCAATCCTTAATCCTCAATCCTCAGTCATAAATCCTCAATCGTCAATACTCAATCGTCAATCCTCAGTCCTCAATCCTCAATCCTCAATCCACAATCCTCAATATTCAATCCTCAATACTCAACCTTCAATCCTCAATCCTCAATCGTCAATCTTCAATCCTCAATACTCAGTCTTCAATCCTCAATCCTCAATCCTCAATACTCAATCCTCATTCCTCATTCCCCAAACCACAATCCTCATTCCTCAAACCTCAATCCTCAACCCACAGTCCTCATACTCAATTCTCAATTCTCAATCCTCAATCCTCAATCCTCAGTCCTCAATCCTCAATCCACAATCCTCAATCCTCAATCCTCAATCCTCAATACTCAATCTGCAATCCTCAATCCTCAATCCTCAATCCTCAATCCTCATTCTTCAATCCTCAATACCCAATCCTCAATCTTCAATCCTCAATCCTCAATCCTCAATTCTCAATCCTCAATCCTCAATCCTCAGACCTCAAACATCAATATTCAACCCTCAGTCCTCGTCCTCTATCCACAAACATCAATCCTCAACCCTCAATCTTCAATCATCAATATTCAATCTTCAATCCCCAATCCCCCAATCCTCAATCCTCAATCCTCAATCCTCAATCCTCAATACTCAATCCTCAATCTTCAATCCTCAATACTCATTCTTCAATCCACAATCCTCAATTCTCAATCCTCAAGCCTCAATGTTCAATCCTCAATACTCAATCTTCAATCCTCAATCCTCAATCCTCAATCCTCAATCCTCATTCTTCAATCCTCAATACCCAATCCTCAACCTTCAATCCTCAATCCTCAACTCTCAATCCTCAATCCTCAATCCTCAGACCTCATACATCAATACTCAACCCTCAGTCCTCGTCCTCAATCCACAACCCTCAATCCTCAATCCTCAATCGTCAATCATCAATATTCAATCTTCAGTCCTCAATCCTCAATCCTCAATCCTCAATGTTCAATGTTCAATCCGAAATACCCAATCCTCAATCTTCAATCCTCAATCCTCAATCCTCAATCCTCAACCCTCAATACTCGATCCTCAATTCTCAGTCCTCAAACCTCTATCCTGAATCCACAATCCTCAATCTTCAATCCTCAATCATCAGTCCTCAATTCTCAATGCTCAATCCTCAGTCCTCATTCCTCAATCCTCAATCCTCAACCCTCAGTCCTCATCCTCATTTCTCAATTCTCAATACTCAATCCTCAATACTCAATCTTCAATCCTCAATAATCAATCTCCAATCCTAGATCCTCAATCCCCAATCTTCAATCCTTAATACTCAATCTTCAATCCTCAGTCCCCAGTCATCAATCTTCAATCCTCAATGCTCAATCCTCAATACTCAATCCTCAATCCTCAATCCTCAATCCTCAATCCTCAATCCCCAATCCTCATTCCTGAAACCTCAATCCTCAACCCTCAGTCCTCATCCTCAATTCTCAATTCTCAATCCTCAATCCTCAATTCTCAATCTTCAATCCTGTATAATCAATCTCCAATCCTGGATCCTCAATCCCCAATCCTCAATCCTTAATCCCCAATCTTCAATCCTCAATCCCCAGGCCTCAATCTTCAATCCTCAATGCTGAATCCTCAGTCCTCAATCCCCAACCCTCAGTCCTCAATCCTCAATCATCAAACCACAAACCTCAATCCTCAACCCTCAACCCTCAGCCCTCATCCTCAATCCTCAATCCTGAATCCTCAATCCTCAACCTTCAATCCTCAATACTCAGTCTTCAATCATCAATCCTCAATCCTCAATCCTCAATCCTCAATCCTCAATCTTCAATCCTCAATACTCAGTCTTCAATCATCAATCCTCAATCCTCAATCATAAATCCTCAATATACAATCATCAACCTTCAGTCCTCAATACTCAATCTTCAATCCTCAATACTGAAACCTCAATCGTCAATCCTCATTCTTCAATCCTCAATACACAATCCTCAATCCTCAATCCTCAACCCTCAATCCTCATACCTCAAACCTCAATCCTCAAACCTCAGTCCTCATACACAATTCTCAATTCTCAGTCCTCAATCCTCAATCCTCAATCCACAATCCTCAATCCACAATCCTCAATCCTCAGGCATCAATACTCAATCTTCAATACTCAATCCTCAATCCTTAATCCTCAATTCTCATTCCTCAACCCTCAATCCTCATTCCTCAAACCTCAATCCCCAACCCTCAGTCCTCATCCTCAATTCTCAATTCTCAATCCTCAATCCTCAATCCTCAATCTTCAATCCTCAATAATCAATCTCCAATCCTAGATCCTCAATCCGCAATCCTCAATCCTTAATCCTCAATCCTCAGTCATAAATCCTCAATCTTCAATACTCAATCGTCAATCCTCAGTCCTCAATCCTCAATCGTCAATCCACAATCCTCAATATTCAATCCTCAATACTCAACCTTCAATCCTCAATCCTCAATCGTCAATCTTCAATCCTCAGTACTCAGTCTTCAATCCTCAATCCTCAATCCTCAATCCTCAATCCTCATTCCTCATTCCCCAAACCTCAATCCTCATTCCTCAAACCTCAATCCTCAACCCTCGGTCCTCATACTCAATTCTCAATTCTCAGTCCTCAATCCTCAATCCTCAATCTTCAATTCTCAATGCTCAATCCTCAATCCTCAATCCTCAGTCCTCAATCCTCAATCCTCAATCCTCCAACCTCAATCCTCCACCGTCAGTCCTCATCCTCCATCCTCATTCCTAAATCCTCAATCCTCAATCTTCAATCCCCAATACTCAATCTTCAATCCTCAATCCACAATCCTCAATCCACAATCCTCAATCATCAGGCATCAATACTCAATCTTCAATACTCAATCCTCAATCCTCAAACCTCAATCCTCAATCCTCAATCCTCAACCCTCAATCCTCATTCCTCAAACCTCAATCCTCAACCCTCAGTCCTCATCCTCAATTCTCAATTCTCAATCCTCAATCCTCAATCCTCAATCTTCAATCCTCAATAATCAATCTCCAATCCTAGATCCTCAATCCCCAGTCTTCAATCCTTAATCCTCAATCCTCAGTCATAAATCCTCAATCGTCAATACTCAATCGTCAATCCTCAGTCCTCAATCCTCAATCCTCAATCCACAATCCTCAATATTCAATCCTCAATACTCAACCTTCAATCCTCAATCCTCAATCGTCAATCTTCAATCCTCAATACTCAGTCTTCAATCCTCAATCCTCAATCCTCAATACTCAATCCTCATTCCTCATTCCCCAAACCACAATCCTCATTCCTCAAACCTCAATCCTCAACCCACAGTCCTCATACTCAATTCTCAATTCTCAATCCTCAATCCTCAATCCTCAGTCCTCAATCCTCAATCCACAATCCTCAATCCTCAATCCTCAATCCTCAATACTCAATCTGCAATCCTCAATCCTCAATCCTCAATCCTCAATCCTCATTCTTCAATCCTCAATACCCAATCCTCAATCTTCAATCCTCAATCCTCAATCCTCAATTCTCAATCCTCAATCCTCAATCCTCAGACCTCAAACATCAATATTCAACCCTCAGTCCTCGTCCTCTATCCACAAACATCAATCCTCAACCCTCAATCTTCAATCATCAATATTCAATCTTCAATCCCCAATCCCCCAATCCTCAATCCTCAATCCTCAATCCTCAATCCTCAATACTCAATCCTCAATCTTCAATCCTCAATACTCATTCTTCAATCCACAATCCTCAATTCTCAATCCTCAAGCCTCAATGTTCAATCCTCAATACTCAATCTTCAATCCTCAATCCTCAATCCTCAATCCTCAATCCTCATTCTTCAATCCTCAATACCCAATCCTCAACCTTCAATCCTCAATCCTCAACTCTCAATCCTCAATCCTCAATCCTCAGACCTCACACATCAATACTCAACCCTCAGTCCTCGTCCTCAATCCACAACCCTCAATCCTCAATCCTCAATCATCAATCATCAATATTCAATCTTCAGTCCTCAATCCTCAATCCTCAATCCTCAATGTTCAATGTTCAATCCGAAATACCCAATCCTCAATCTTCAATCCTCAATCCTCAATCCTCAATCCTCAACCCTCAATACTCAATCCTCAATTCTCAGTCCTCAAACCTCTATCCTGAATCCACAATCCTCAATCTTCAATCCTCAATCATCAGTCCTCAATTCTCAATGCTCAATCCTCAGTCCTCATTCCTCAATCCTCAATCCTCAACCCTCAGTCCTCATCCTCATTTCTCAATTCTCAATACTCAATCCTCAATACTCAATCTTCAATCCTCAATAATCAATCTCCAATCCTAGATCCTCAATCCCCAATCTTCAATCCTTAATACTCAATCTTCAATCCTCAGTCCCCAGTCATCAATCTTCAATCCTCAATGCTCAATCCTCAATACTCAATCCTCAATCCTCAATCCTCAATCCTCAATCCTCAATCCCCAATCCTCATTCCTGAAACCTCAATCCTCAACCCTCAGTCCTCATCCTCAATTCTCAATTCTCAATCCTCAATCCTCAATTCTCAATCTTCAATCCTGTATAATCAATCTCCAATCCTGGATCCTCAATCCCCAATCCTCAATCCTTAATCCCCAATCTTCAATCCTCAATCCCCAGGCCTCAATCTTCAATCCTCAATGTTGAATCCTCAGTCCTCAATCCCCAACCCTCAGTCCTCAATCCTCAATCATCAAACCACAAACCTCAATCCTCAACCCTCAACCCTCAGCCCTCATCCTCAATCCTCAATCCTGAATCCTCAATCCTCAACCTTCAATCCTCAATACTCAGTCTTCAATCATCAATCGTCAATCCTCAATCCTCAATCCTCAATCCTCAATCTTCAATCCTCAATACTCAGTCTTCAATCATCAATCCTCAATCCTCAATCATAAATCCTCAATATACAATCATCAACCTTCAGTCCTCAATACTCAATCTTCAATCCTCAATACTGAAACCTCAATCGTCAATCCTCATTCTTCAATCCTCAATACACAATCCTCAATCCTCAATCCTCAATCCTCCATCCTCAATTCTCAATCCTCAATCCTCTGTCCTCAGTCCTCAAACCTCAATACTCAACCCTCAGCCCTCATCCTCAATCCTCAATCCTGAATCATCAACCTTCAATCCTCAATACTCAATCTTCAATCCTCAATACACAATCCTCAATCGTCAATCCTCATTCTTCAATCATCAATACCCAATCCTCAATCCTCAATCCTCAATCCTCCATCCTCAATTCTCAATCCTCAATCCTCAGTCCTCAGTCCTCAAATCTCAATCCTCAACCCTCAGCCCTCATTCTCAATCCTCAATCCTGAATCCTCAATCCTCAATCTTCAATCCTCAATCCTCAGTTCTCAATCATCAATCCTCAATCCTCAATCCTCAATCCTCAATCCTCAATCATCAATCCTCAATCCTCAATCATCAACCTTCAATCCTCAATACTCAATCTTCAAACCTCAATACTCAATCCACAATCGTCAATTCTCATTCTTCAATTCTCAATACACAATCCTCAATCCTCAATCCTCTATCCTCCATCCTCAACTCTCAATCCTCAATCCTCTGTCCTCAGTCCTCAAACCTCAAACCTCAACCCTCAGCCCTCATCCTCAATCCTCAATCCTCAATCCTCAATCCTCAATCCTCATTCTTCAATCCTGAATACCCAATCCTCAATCTTTAACACTCAATCCTCAATCCTCAATTCTCAATCCTCAATCCTCAGTCCTCAGTCCTCAAACCACAATCCTCAACCCTCAGCCATCATCCTCAATCCTCAATCCTCAATCCTCGTTCCTCAATCCTCAATACTCAATCCTCAATCCTCAATAGTCAATCTCCAATCCTAGATCCTCAATCCCCAATACTCAATCCTCAATCATCAATCTTCAATCCTCAATCTTCAATCCTCAATCCTCAGTCCTCAATCCTCAATCCTCAATCCTCGATCATCAATCCTCAATATTCAACACTCAATACTCAATCCTCAATCCTCAATCCTCAATCCTCAATCATCAATCCTCGATCTTCAATACTTAATCATCAATGCTCAATCCTCAATCTTCAATACTCACTTTTCAATCCTCAATCCTCAATCCTCAAACCTCAATCTTCAATCCTCAATACTCAATCTTCGATTATCAATTCTCAAACCTCAATCCTCAATCCCCAATCCTCAATCTTCAATCCTCAATCCTCAATCCTCAGTCCTCAATCCTCAATCCTCAATCATCAATACTCAATCTTCAATCCTCCATCCTCAATCCTCAATCCTCAATCCTCAGTCATGAATACTCAATCTTCAATACTCAATCCTCAATACTCAATCCTCAATCCTCAATCCTCAGTCCTCAATCCTCATTCCTCAAAGCTCAATCCTCAACCCTCAGTCCTCGCCCTCAATTCTCAATTATCAGTCCTCAATCCTCAATCCTTAATCTTCAGTCCTCAATCCACAATCCTCAATATTCAATCCTCAATACTCAACCTTCAATCCTCAATCCTCTATCGTCAATCTTCAATCCTCAATACTCAGTCTTCAATCCTCAATCCTCAATCCTCAATCCTCAATCCTCATTCCTCATTCCCCAAACCACAATCCTCATTCCTCAAACCTCAATCCTCAACCCACAGTCCTCATACTCAATTCTCAATTCTCAATCCTCAATCCTCAATCCTCAGTCCTCAATCCTCAATCCACAATCCTCAATCCTCAATCCTCAATCCTCAATACTCAATCTGCAATCCTCAATCCTCAATCCTCAATCCTCAATCCTCATTCTTCAATCCTCAATACCCAATCCTCAATCTTCAATCCTCAATCCTCAATCCTCAATTCTCAGTCCTCAATCCTCAATCCTCAGACCTCAAACATCAATATTCAACCCTCAGTCCTCGTCCTCTATCCACAAACATCAATCCTCAATCCTCAATCTTCAATCATCAATATTCAATCTTCAATCCCCAATCCCCCAATCCTCAATCCTCAATCCTCAATCCTCAATCCTCAATCCTCAATCCTCAATCCTCAATCTTCAATCCTCAATACTCATTCTTCAATCCACAATCCTCAATTCTCAATCCTCAAGCCTCAATGTTCAATCCTCAATACTCAATCTTCAATCCTCAATCCTCAATCCTCAATCCTCAATCCTCATTCTTCAATCCTCAATACCCAATCCTCAATCTTCAATCCTCAATCCTCAACTCTCAATCCTCAATCCTCAATCCTCAGACCTCACACATCAATACTCAACCCTCAGTCCTCGTCCTCAATCCACAACCCTCAATCCTCAATCCTCAATCATCAATCATCAATATTCAATCTTCAGTCCTCAATCCTCAATACTCAATCCTCAATCCTCAATGTTCAATCCGAAATACCCAATCCTCAATCTTCAATCCTCAATCCTCAATCCTCAATCCTCAACCCTCAATACTCAATCCTCAATTCTCGGTCCTCAAACCTCTATCCTGAATCCACAATCCTCAATCTTCAATCCTCAATCATCAGTCCTCAATTCTCAATGCTCAATCCTCAGTCCTCATTCCTCAAACCTCAATCCTCAACCCTCAGTCCTCATCCTCATTTCTCAATTCTCAATACTCAATCCTCAATACTCAATCTTCAATCCTCAATATTCAATCCGCAATACACAATCCTCAATCTTCAATCCTCAATCCTCAATCCTCAATCCTCAATCCTCAATCCTCAATCCACAATTCTCAGTCCTCAAACATCAATACTGAATCCACAATCCTGAATCCTCAACCTTCAGACCTCAGTCCTCAACAATCATTCGTCAGTTCTCAATCCTCAATAGAATATCGTCAATTCACACCTTTCAATACTCAATACTCAGTCTGCAATCTTAAAATCTCTATCCACAAACTTCAATTCTCATCACTCAACCCTCAGCACTCAGTCCCCCATCCTCAATCTTCAATCCTCAATCCTCATTCCTCAATTCTCAATCCTCAATCCTCAGTCCTCAGACCTCAAACCTCAATCCTCAATAATCGATTACCAATCCTAGACCCTCAATCCTCAACCCTCAATCCCCAATCCTCAATATTCAACACACAACCCTCAGCCAACAATCCTCAATACTCAACCATCAATCCTCAATTCTCAATACTCAATAGAATATCCTGAATTCGCATGGTTCGATACTCAATCCACAATATTCAATAATCAAATCTCAATCCTCAATCTTCAATCCTCAATACTCAATTTCAATCCTCAACCCTCAATCTTCAATCCTCAATCCTCAATTGTCAATCCTCAATCCTCAATCCTCAACCTTCATTCCTCAATACTCAACCTTCAATCCTCAATCCTCAATCCTCAATCCTCAATCCTCAATGCTCAATCCTCATTCCTCAATACACAATCTGCAATCCTCAATCCTCAATACTCAGTCTTCAATCCTCAATCCTCAATCCTCAATCCTCAATCCTCATTCCTCATTCCCCAAACCTCAATCCTCATTCCTCAAACCTCAATCCTCAACCCTCGGTCCTCATACTCAATTCTCAATTCTCAGTCCTCAATCCTCAATCCTCAATCTTCAATTCTCAATGCTCAATCCTCAATCCTCAATCCTCAGTCCTCAATCCTCAATCCTCAATCCTCCAACCTCAATCCTCAACCGTCAGTCCTCATCCTCCATCCTCATTCCTAAATCCTCAATCCTCAATCTTCAATCCCCAATACTCAATCTTCAATCCTCAATCCACAATCCTCAATCCACAATCCTCAATCATCAGGCATCAATACTCAATCTTCAATACTCAATCCTCAATCCTCAAACCTCAATCCTCAATCCTCAATCCTCAACCCTCAATCCTCATTCCTCAAACCTCAATCCTCAACCCTCAGTCCTCATCCTCAATTCTCAATTCTCAATCCTCAATCCTCAATCCTCAATCGTCAATCTTCAATCCTCAATACTCAGTCTTCAATCCTCAATCCTCAATCCTCAATCCTCAATCCTCATTCCTCATTCCCCAAACCACAATCCTCATTCCTCAAACCTCAATCCTCAACCCACAGTCCTCATACTCAATTCTCAATTCTCAATCCTCAATCCTCAATCCTCAGTCCTCAATCCTCAATCCACAATCCTCAATCCTCAATCCTCAATCCTCAATACTCAATCTGCAATCCTCAATCCTCAATCCTCAATCCTCAATCCTCATTCTTCAATCCTCAATACCCAATCCTCAATCTTCAATCCTCAATCCTCAATCCTCAATTCTCAATCCTCAATCCTCAATCCTCAGACCTCAAACATCAATATTCAACCCTCAGTCCTCGTCCTCTATCCACAAACATCAATCCTCAATCCTCAATCTTCAATCATCAATATTCAATCTTCAATCCCCAATCCCCCAATCCTCAATCCTCAATCCTCAATCCTCAATCCTCAATCCTCAATCCTCAATCTTCAATCCTCAATACTCATTCTTCAATCCACAATCCTCAATTCTCAATCCTCAAGCCTCAATGTTCAATCCTCAATCCTCAATCCTCAATCCTCATTCTTCTATCCTCAATACCCAATCCTCAACCTTCAATCCTCAATCCTCAACTCTCAATCCTCAATCCTCAATCCTCAGACCTCACACATCAATACTCAACCCTCAGTCCTCGTCCTCAATCCACAACCCTCAATCCTCAATCCTCAATCATCAATCATCAATATTCAATCTTCAGTCCTCAATCCTCAATCCTCAATCCTCAATGTTCAATGTTCAATCCGAAATACCCAATCCTCAATCTTCAATCCTCAATCCTCAATCCTCAATCCTCAACCCTCAATACTCAATCCTCAATTCTCAGTCCTCAAACCTCTATCCTGAATCCACAATCCTCAATCTTCAATCCTCAATCATCAGTCCTCAATTCTCAATGCTCAATCCTCAGTCCTCATTCCTCAATCCTCAATCCTCAACCCTCAGTCCTCATCCTCATTTCTCAATTCTCAATACTCAATCCTCAATACTCAATCTTCAATCCTCAATAATCAATCTCCATTCCTAGATCCTCAATCCCCAATCTTCAATCCTTAATACTCAATCTTCAATCCTCAGTCCCCAGTCATCAATCTTCAATCCTCAATGCTCAATCCTCAATACTCAATCCTCAATCCTCAATCCTCAATCCTCAATCCTCAATCCCCAATCCCCAATCCTCATTCCTCAAACCTCAATCCTCAACCCTCAGTCCTCATCCTCAATTCTCAATTCTCAATCCTCAATCCTCAATCCTCAATCTTCAATCCTGTATAATCAATCTCCAATCCTGGATCCTCAATCCCCAATCCTCAATCCTTAATCCCCAATCTTCAATCCTCAATCCCCAGGCCTCAATCTTCAATCCTCAATGCTGAATCCTCAGTCCTCAATCCCCAACCCTCAGTCCTCAATCCTCAATCATCAAACCACAAACCTCAATCCTCAACCCTCAACCCTCAGCCCTCATCCTCAATCCTCAATCCTGAATCCTCAATCCTCAACCTTCAATCCTCAATACTCAGTCTTCAATCATCAATCCTCAATCCTCAATCCTCAATCCTCAATCCTCAATCTTCAATCCTCAATACTCAGTCTTCAATCATCAATCCTCAATCCTCAATCCTCAATCCTCAATCCTCAATCCTGAATCATCAACCTTCAATCCTCAATACTCAATCTTCAATCCTCAATACACAATCCTCAATCGTCAATCCTCATTCTTCAATCATCAATACCCAATCCTCAATCCTCAATCCTCAATCCTCAATCTGCAATCATCAATCCTCAATCTTCAACACTCAATCCTCAACCGTCAATCCTCAATCTTCAATCCTCAATCCTCAATCCTCAATTCTCAATCCTCAATCCTCAATCCTCAATCCTCAATCCTCAGTCATCAATCCTCAATCTTCAATACTCAATCGTCAATCCTCAGTCCTCAATTCTCAATCCTCAATCGTCGTTCCTCAAACCTCAATCCTCAACCCTCAGCCCTCATCCTCAATCCTCAATCCTGAATCCTCAATCCTCAATCTTCAATCCTCAATACTCAGTCTTCAATCATCAATCCTCAATCCTCAATGCTCATTCTTCAATCCTCAATACCCAATCCTCAATCTTCAATCCTCAATCGTCAGTCCTCAATTCTCGATCCTCAATCCTCAGTCCTCAGTCGTCAAACCTGAGTCCCCGACCCTCAGCCCTCATCCTCAATCCTCGGTCCTCAATGCTCAATCCTCAAACATCAACCCTCTACCGTCAGTCCTCGTCCTCAGTCCTCAAACCTCAATCCTCAATCCTCAATATTCAATCATCAATCCTCAATCTTCAATCCTCAATCCTCAATCCTCAATCCTCAATCCTCAATCTTCAATCCTCAATACTCAATCTTCAATCCCCAATCCTCAATTCTCAATCCTCAATCCCCAATGTTCAATCCTCAATACTCAATCTTCAATCCTCAATCCTCAATCCTCAATCCTCAATCCTCATTCTGCAATCCTCAACACCCAATCCTCAATCTTCAATCCTCAATCCTCAACTCTCAATCCTCAATCCTCAATCCTCAGACCTCACACATCAATACACAACCCTCAGTCCTCGTCCTCAATTCACAATGCTCAATCCTCAATCCTCAATCATCAATCATCAATATTCAATCTTCAGTCCTCAATCCTCAATCATCAATATTCAATCTTCAGTCCTCAATCCTCAATCCTCAATCCTCAATCCTCAATCCTCAATGTTCAATCCACAATACCCAATCCTCAATCTTCAATTCTCAATTCTCAAACCTCAATCCTCAATCCTCAATCTTCAATCCTCAATAATCAAACTCCCATCCTCAATCCTCAATCCTCGATCCTCAGTCCTCAGGCATCAATACTCAATCTTCAATACTCAATCCTCAATCCTCAATCCTCAATCCTCAATCCTCAAACCTCAATCCTCAACCCTCAGTCCTCATCCTCAATTCTCAATTCTCAATCCTCAATCCTCAATCCTCAATCTTCAATCCTCAATAATCAATCTCCAATCCTAGATCCTCAATCCCCAATCTTCAATCCTTAATCCTCAATCCTCAGTCATAAATCCTCAATCTTCAATACTCAATCGTCAATCCTCAGTCCTCAATCCTCAATCGTCAATCCACAATCCTCAATATTCAATCCTCAATACTCAACCTTCAATCCTCAATCCTCAATCGTCAATCTTCAATCCTCAATACTCAGTCTTCAATCCTCAATCCTCAATCCTCAATCCTCAATCCTCATTCCTCATTCCCCAAACCTCAATCCTCATTCCTCAAACCTCAATCCTCAACCCACAGTCCTCATACTCAATTCTCAATTCTCAATCCTCAATCCTCAATCCTCAGTCCTCAATCCTCAATCCACAATCCTCAATCCTCAATCCTCAATCCTCAATACTCAATCTGCAATCCTCAATCCTCAATCCTCAATCCTCAATCCTCATTCTTCAATCCTCAATACCCAATCCTCAATCTTCAATCCTCAATCCTCAATCCTCAATTCTCAATCCTCAATCCTCAATCCTCAGACCTCAACCATCAATATTCAACCCTCAGTCCTCGTCCTCTATCCACAAACATCAATCCTCAATCCTCAATCTTCAATCATCAATATTCAATCTTCAATCCCCAATCCCCCAATCCTCAATCCTCAATCCTCAATCCTCAATCCTCAATCCTCAATCCTCAATCTTCAATCCTCAATACTCATTCTTCAATCCCCAATCCTCGATTCTCAATCCTCAAGCCTCAATGTTCAATCCTCAATACTCAATCTTCAATCCTCAATCCTCAATCCTCAATCCTCAATCCTCATTCTTCAATCCTCAATACCCAATCCTCAATCTTCAATTCTCAATCCTCAACTCTCAATCCTCAATCCTCAGTCCTCAGACCTCACACATCAATACTCAACCCTCAGTCCTCGTCCTCAATCCACAACCCTCAATCCTCAATCCTCAATCATCAATCATCTATATTCAATCTTCAGTCCTCAATCCTCAATCCTCAATCCTCAATCCTCAATCCTCAATGTTCAATCCGAAATACCCAATCCTCAATCTTCAATCCTCAATCCTCAATCCTCAATCCTCAACTCTCAATACTCAATCCTCAATTCTCAGTCCTCAAACCTCTATCCTGAATCCACAATCCTCAATCTTCAATCCTCAATCATCAGTCCTCAATTCTCAATGCTCAATCCTCAGTCCTCATTCCTCAAACCTCAATCCTCAATCCTCAGTCCTCGTCCTCATTTCTCAATTCTCAATACTCAATCCTCAACACTCAATCTTCAATCCTCAATAATCAATCTCCAATCCTAGATCCTCAATCCCCAATCTTCAATCCTTAATACTCAATCTTCAATCCTCAATCCCCAGTCATGAATCTTCAATCCTCAATGCTCAATCCTCAATCCTCAATCCTCAGTCCTCTATCCACAATCCTCAATCCTCAAACATCAATCCTCAACCGTCAGTCCTCGTACTCAATCCTCAAACCTCAATCCTCAATCCTCAATTTTCAATCATCAATACTCAATCTTCAATCCTCAATGCTCTATCCTCAATCCTCAATCCTCAATCCTCAATATTCAAGACACAACCCTCAGCCATCAATCCTCAATACTCAGCCATCAATCCTCAATTCTCAATACTCAATAGAATATTCTGAATACTCATGGTTCAATACTCAATCCACAATATTCAATAATCAAATCTCAATCGTCAATCTTCAGTCCTCAATACTCAATTTCAATGCTCAATCCTCAATTCTCAATCCCCAATACTCAATCCTCAATCGTCAATCCTCAATCCCCAATCCTCAACCTTCAATCCTCAACCTCAATCCTCAATCCTCAATCCTCAATCCTCAATATTCAATCCTCAATACTCAATCTTCAGTCCTCAATCCTCAATCCTCAATCCTCATCCTCAATTCTCAATTCTGAATCCTTAATCCTCTATCCTCAATCTTCAATCCTTAATAATCAATCCCCAATCATAGATCCTCAATCCCCAATCTTCAATCCTTAATCCTCAACCCTCAATCCTCATTTCTCAAACCTCAATCCTCAACCCTCAGTCCTCATACTCAATTCTCAATTCTCAGTCCTCAATCCTCAATCCACAATCTTCAATCCTCAATAATCAATCTCCAATCCTAGATCCTCAATCCCCAATCTTCAATCCTTAATCCTCAATTTTCAATCCTCAATCCCCAGTCCTCAATCTTCAATCCTCAATGATCAATCCTCAATCCTCAATCCTCAGTCCTCAATCTTCAACCCTTAATCCTCAATCCTCAGTCATAAATCCTCAATCTTCAATACTCAATCGTCAATCCTCATTCCTCAATCCTCAATCCTCAATCCACAATCCTCAATATTCAATCCTCAATACTCAACCTTCAATCCTCAATCCTCTGTCCTCAGTCCTCAATCCTCAATCCTCAGTCATAAATCCTCAATCTTCAATACTCAATCGTCAATCCTCAGTCCTCAATCCTCAATCCTCAATTCTCTTTCCTCAAACCTCAATCATCAAACCTCAGTCCACATCCTCAATTCTCAATTCTCAATCCTCAATACTCAATCCTCAATCTTCAATGCCCAATAATCAATCTCCAATCCTAGATCCTCAATCCACAATCCTCAATCCTTAATCCTCAATCTTCAACCCTCAATCGCCAGTCCTCAGTCGTCAATCCTCTATGCTCAATCCTCAATCCTCAGCCTCAGTACTCAATCCTCAATCCTCAATCCTCAAACCTCAATCCTCAACCGTCAGCACTCGTCCTCAATCCTCAACCCTCAATCCTCAATCCTCAATTCTCAATCTTCAATCCTCAATAATCAATCTCCAATCCTAGACCATCAATCCCCAATCTTCAATCCTTAATCCTCAATCTTTAATCCTTAATTCTCAATCGTCAATCTTCAATCCTCAATACTCAGTCTTCAATCCTCAATCCTCAATCCTCAATCCTCAATCCTCATTCCTCAATCCTCAATACCCAATCCTCAATCTTCAATCCTTAATACTCAATCTTCAATCCTCAATCCCCACTCATCAATCTTCAATCCTCAATGCTCAATCCTCAATCCTCAATCCTCAGTCCTCAATCCACAATCCTCAATCCTCAAACCTCAATCCTCAACCGTCAGTCCTCGTCCTCAATCCTCAAACCTCAATCCTCAATCCTCAATATTCAATCATCAATACTCAGTCTTCAATCCTCATTGCTCTATCCTCAATCCTCAATCCTCAATCCTCAAAATTCAAGACACAACCCTCAGCCATCAATCCTCAATACTCAACCATCAATCCTCAATTCTCAATACTCAATAGAATATTCTGAATACTCATGGTTCAATACTCAATCCACAATATTCAATAATCAAATCTCAATCCTCAATCTTCAATCCTCAATACTCAATTTCAATCCTCAATCCTCAATTCTCAATCCCCAATACTCAATCCTCAATCGTCAATCCTCAATCCCCAATCCTCAATCTTCAATCCTCAACCTCAATCTTCAATACTCAATCCTCAATCCTCAATCCTCAATCCTCAATCCTCAAACCTCAATCCTCAACCCTCAGTCCTCATCCTCAATTCTCAATTCTCAGTCCTCAATCCTCAATCCTCAATCTTCAATCCTCAATAATCAATCTCCAATCCTAGATCCTCAATCCCCAATCTTCAATCCTTAATACTCAATCTTCAATCCTCAATCCCCAGTCATCAATCTTCAATCCTCAATGCTCAATCCTCAATCCTCAATCCTCAGTCCTCAAACCACAATCCTCAATCCTCAAACCTCAATCTTCAGCCGTCAGTCCTCGTCCTCAATCCTCAAACCTCAACCCTCAATCCTCAATATTCAATCATCAATACTCAATCTTCAATCCTCAATGCTCTATCCTCAATCCTCAATCCTCAATCCTCAATATTCAAGACACAACCTTCAGCCATCAATCCTCAATACTCAACCATCAATCCTCAATTCTCAATACTCAATACAATATTCTGAATACTCATGGTTCAATACTCAATCCACAATATTCAATAATCAAGTCTCAATCCTCAATCTCCAATCCTCAATACTCAATTTCAATCCTCAATCCTCAATTCTCAATCCCCAATACTCAATCCTCAATCCCCAATCCTCAATCTTCAATCCTCAACCTCAATCCTCAATCCTCAATCCTCAATCCTCAATATTCAATCCTCAATACTCAATCTTCAATCCTCAATCCTCAATCTTCAATCCTCAATCCTCAATCTTCAATCCTCAATCCTCAATCCTCAATCCTCAATCCTCAATACTCAATCTGCAATCGCCAATACTCAATCCTCAATCCTCAATCCTCATTCTTCAAACCTCAATACCCAATCTTCAATCTTCAATCCTCAATCCTCAATCCCCAATTCTCAATCCTCAATCCTCAATCCTCAGACCTCAAACATCAATATTCAACCCTCAGTCCTCGTCCTCTATCCACAACCATCAATCCTCAATTCTCAACCTTCAATCATCAATATTCAATCTTCAATCCTCAATCCTCAATCCTCAATCCTGAATCCACAATCCTCAATCTTCAATCCTTTATCCTCAATACTCAATCCTCAATCCTCAATCCTCAATCCTCAATACTCAATCTTCAATCCCCAATCCTCAATCCTCAATCCTCAATCCTCAATCCACAATCCTCAATCTTCAATCCTCAATCCTCAATCCTCAATCCTCAATCCTCAATCATCAACCTTCAATCCTCAATACTCAATCTTCAAACCTCAATACTCAATCCACAATCGTCAATTCTCATTCTTCAATTCTCAATACACAATCCTCAATCCTCAATCCTCAATCCTCATTCCTCAATCCTCAATTCTCAATCTTGAATCCTCGATCCTCAATCCTCAATCCTCAATCCTCAATCCTCAGGCATCAATACCCAATCTTCAATACTCAATCCTCAATCCTCAATCCACAATCCTCAATCCTCAACACTCAATCCTCATTCCTCAAACCTCAATCCTCAACCCTCAGTCCTCATACTCAATTCTCAATTCTCAATCCTCAATCCTCAATCCTCAATCTTCAATCCTCAATAATCAGTCTCCCATCCTAGATCCTCAATCCCCAATCTTCAATCCTTAATCCTCAATCTTCAATCCTCAATCCCCAGTCCTCAATCTTCAATCCCCAATCTTCAATCCTTAATCCTCAATCCTCAATCCTCAATCCTCAATCCTCAATCCTCAATATTCAATCCTCAATACTCGATCCTCAATCCTCAATCCTCAATCCTCAACCATCAACCCTCAATCTTCAATACTCAATCCTCAATTCTCAATCCTCAATCCTCAATACTCAGCCATGAATCCTCAATTCTCAATCTTCAATCCTCGATCCTCAATCCTCAATCCTCAATCCTCAATCCTCAGGCATCAATACTCAATCTTCAATACTCAATCGTCAATCCTCATTCCTCAATCCTCAATGCTCAATCCACAATCCTCAATATTCAATCCTCAATACTCAACCTTCAATCCTCAATCCTCAATCCTCAATCCTCAATCCTCAATCTTCAATCCTCAATACTCAATCTCCAATCCCCAATCCTCAATTCTCAATCCTCAATCCTCAATGTTCAATCCTCAATACTCAATCTTCAATCCGCAATCCTCAATCCTCAATCCTCAATCCTCATTCTTCAATCCTCAATACCCAATCCTGAATCTTCAATCCTCAATCCTCAACTCTCAATCCTCAATCCTCAATCCTCAGACCTCACACATCAATACTCAACCCTCAGTCCTCGTCCTCAATCCACAACCATCAATCCTCAATCCTCAATCATCAATCATCAATATTCAATCTTCAGTCCTCAATCCTCAATCCTCAATCCTCAATCCTCAATCCTCAATATTCAATCCGCAATACACAATCCTCAATCTTCAATCCTCAATCCTCAATCCTCAATCCTCAATCCTCAATCCTCAATCCACAATTCTCTGTCCTCAAACATCAATACTGAATCCACAATCCTGAATCCTCAACCTTCAGACCTCAGTCCTCAACAATCATTCGTCAGTTCTCAATCCTCAATAGAATATCGTCAATTCGCACCTTTCAATACTCAATACTCCGTCTGCAATCTTAAAATCTCTATCCACAAACTTCAATTCTCATCACTCAACCCTCAGCACTCAGTCCCCCATCCTCAATCTTCAATCCTCAATCCTCATTCCTCAATTCTCAATCCTCAATCCTCAGTCCTCAGACCTCAAACCTCAATCCTCAATAATCGATTACCAATCCTAGACCCTCAATCCTCAACCCTCAATCCCCAATCCTCAATATTCAACACACAACCCTCAGCCAACAATCCTCAATTCTCAACCATCAATCCTCAATTCTCAATACTCAATAGAATATCCTGAATTCGCATGGTTCGATACTCAATCCACAATATTCAATAATCAAATCTCAATCCTCAATCTTCAATCCTCAATACTCAATTTCAATCCTCAACCCTCAATCTTCAATCCTCAATCCTCAATTGTCAATCCTCAATCCTCAATCCTCAACCTTCATTCCTCAATACTCAACCTTCAATCCTCAATCCTCAATCCTCAATCCTCAATCCTCAATCCTCAATCCTCATTCCTCAATACACAATCTGCAATCCTCAATCCTCAATCCTCAATCCTCAATGCTCATTCTTCAATCCTCAATACCCAATCCTCAATCTTCAATCCTCAACCATCAATCCTCAATTCTCAATCCTCAATCCTCACCCCTCAGACCTCAAACATGAATATTCAACCATCAGTTCTCGTCCTCAATCCACAACCCTCAATCCTAAATCCTCAATCTTCAATCATCAATATTCAATCTTCAATCCTCAATCCTCAATCCTCAATCCTCAATCCTCAATCCTCAACCTTCAATCCTCAATCCACAATCCTTAATCCTCAATCCTCTATCCTCAGTTCTCAATCCTGAATCCTCAATCCTCAATTTCCAATCCTCAATAATCAATCTCCAATCCTAGATCCTCAATCCCCAATCTCCAATACTTAATCCTCAATCCTCAATCCTCAACCCTCAATCCTCATACCTCAAACCTCAATCCTCAAACCTCAGTCTTCATACACAATTCTCAATTCTCAGTCCTCAATCCTCAATCCTCAATCCACAATCCTCAATCCACAATCCTCAATCCTCAGGCATCAATACTCAATCTTCAATACTCAATCCTCAATCCTTAATCCTCAATTCTCATTCCTCAACCCTCAATCCTCATTCCTCAAACCTCAATCCCCAACCCTCAGTCCTCATCCTCAATTCTCAATTCTCAATCCTCAATCCTCAATCCTCAATCTTCAATCCTCAATAATCAATCTCCAATCCTAGATCCTCAATCCGCAATCCTCAATCCTTAATCCTCAATCCTCAGTCATAAATCCTCAATCTTCAATACTCAATCGTCAATCCTCAGTCCTCAATCCTCAATCGTCAATCCACAATCCTCAATATTCAATCCTCAATACTCAACCTTCAATCCTCAATCCTCAATCGTCAATCTTCAATCCTCAGTACTCAGTCTTCAATCCTCAATCCTCAATCCTCAATCCTCAATCCTCATTCCTCATTCCCCAAACCTCAATCCTCATTCCTCAAACCTCAATCCTCAACCCTCGGTCCTCATACTCAATTCTCAATTCTCAGTCCTCAATCCTCAATCCTCAATCTTCAATTCTCAATGCTCAATCCTCAATCCTCAATCCTCAGTCCTCAATCCTCAATCCTCAATCCTCCAACCTCAATCCTCAACCGTCAGTCCTCATCCTCCATCCTCATTCCTAAATCCTCAATCCTCAATCTTCAATCCCCAATACTCAATCTTCAATCCTCAATCCACAATCCTCAATCCACAATCCTCAATCATCAGGCATCAATACTCAATCTTCAATACTCAATCCTCAATCCTCAAACCTCAATCCTCAATCCTCAATCCTCAACCCTCAATCCTCATTCCTCAAACCTCAATCCTCAACCCTCAGTCCTCATCCTCAATTCTCAATTCTCAATCCTCAATCCTCAATCCTCAATCTTCAATCCTCAATAATCAATCTCCAATCCTAGATCCTCAATCCCCAGTCTTCAATCCTTAATCCTCAATCCTCAGTCATAAATCCTCAATCGTCAATACTCAATCGTCAATCCTCAGTCCTCAATCCTCAATCCTCAATCCACAATCCTCAATATTCAATCCTCAATACTCAACCTTCAATCCTCAATCCTCAATCGTCAATCTTCAATCCTCAATACTCAGTCTTCAATCCTCAATCCTCAATCCTCAATACTCAATCCTCATTCCTCATTCCCCAAACCACAATCCTCATTCCTCAAACCTCAATCCTCAACCCACAGTCCTCATACTCAATTCTCAATTCTCAATCCTCAATCCTCAATCCTCAGTCCTCAATCCTCAATCCACAATCCTCAATCCTCAATCCTCAATCCTCAATACTCAATCTGCAATCCTCAATCCTCAATCCTCAATCCTCAATCCTCATTCTTCAATCCTCAATACCCAATCCTCAATCTTCAATCCTCAATCCTCAATCCTCAATTCTCAATCCTCAATCCTCAATCCTCAGACCTCAAACATCAATATTCAACCCTCAGTCCTCGTCCTCTATCCACAAACATCAATCCTCAATCCTCAATCTTCAATCATCAATATTCAATCTTCAATCCCCAATCCCCCAATCCTCAATCCTCAATCCTCAATCCTCAATCCTCAATCCTCAATCCTCAATCTTCAATCCTCAATACTCATTCTTCAATCCACAATCCTCAATTCTCAATCCTCAAGCCTCAATGTTCAATCCTCAATACTCAATCTTCAATCCTCAATCCTCAATCCTCAATCCTCAATCCTCATTCTTCAATCCTCAATACCCAATCCTCAACCTTCAATCCTCAATCCTCAACTCTCAATCCTCAATCCTCAATCCTCAGACCTCACACATCAATACTCAACCCTCAGTCCTCGTCCTCAATCCACAACCCTCAATCCTCAATCCTCAATCATCAATCATCAATATTCAATCTTCAGTCCTCAATCCTCAATCCTCAATCCTCAATGTTCAATGTTCAATCCGAAATACCCAATCCTCAATCTTCAATCCTCAATCCTCAATCCTCAATCCTCAACCCTCAATACTCAATCCTCAATTCTCAGTCCTCAAACCTCTATCCTGAATCCACAATCCTCAATCTTCAATCCTCAATCATCAGTCCTCAATTCTCAATGCTCAATCCTCAGTCCTCATTCCTCAATCCTCAATCCTCAACCCTCAGTCCTCATCCTCATTTCTCAATTCTCAATACTCAATCCTCAATACTCAATCTTCAATCCTCAATAATCAATCTCCAATCCTAGATCCTCAATCCCCAATCTTCAATCCTTAATACTCAATCTTCAATCCTCAGTCCCCAGTCATCAATCTTCAATCCTCAATGCTCAATCCTCAATACTCAATCCTCAATCCTCAATCCTCAATCCTCAATCCTCAATCCCCAATCCTCATTCCTGAAACCTCAATCCTCAACCCTCAGTCCTCATCCTCAATTCTCAATTCTCAATCCTCAATCCTCAATTCTCAATCTTCAATCCTGTATAATCAATCTCCAATCCTGGATCCTCAATCCCCAATCCTCAATCCTTAATCCCCAATCTTCAATCCTCAATCCCCAGGCCTCAATCTTCAATCCTCAATGCTGAATCCTCAGTCCTCAATCCCCAACCCTCAGTCCTCAGTCCTCAATCATCAAACCACAAACCTCAATCCTCAACCCTCAACCCTCAGCCCTCATCCTCAATCCTCAATCCTGAATCCTCAATCCTCAACCTTCAATCCTCAATACTCAGTCTTCAATCATCAATCCTCAATCCTCAATCCTCAATCCTCAATCCTCAATCTTCAATCCTCAATACTCAGTCTTCAATCATCAATCCTCAATCCTCAATCATAAATCCTCAATATACAATCATCAACCTTCAGTCCTCAATACTCAATCTTCAATCCTCAATACTGAAACCTCAATCGTCAATCCTCATTCTTCAATCCTCAATACACAATCCTCAATCCTCAATCCTCAATCCTCCATCCTCAATTCTCAATCCTCAATCCTCTGTCCTCAGTCCTCAAACCTCAATACTCAACCCTCAGCCCTCATCCTCAATCCTCAATCCTGAATCATCAACCTTCAATCCTCAATACTCAATCTTCAATCCTCAATACACAATCCTCAATCGTCAATCCTCATTCTTCAATCATCAATACCCAATCCTCAATCCTCAATCCTCAATCCTCCATCCTCAATTCTCAATCCTCAATCCTCAGTCCTCAGTCCTCAAATCTCAATCCTCAACCCTCAGCCCTCATTCTCAATCCTCAATCCTGAATCCTCAATCCTCAATCTTCAATCCTCAATCCTCAGTTCTCAATCATCAATCCTCAATCCTCAATCCTCAATCCTCAATCCTCAATCATCAATCCTCAATCCTCAATCATCAACCTTCAATCCTCAATACTCAATCTTCAAACCTCAATACTCAATCCACAATCGTCAATTCTCATTCTTCAATTCTCAATACACAATCCTCAATCCTCAATCCTCTATCCTCCATCCTCAATTCTCAATCCTCAATCCTCTGTCCTCAGTCCTCAAACCTCAAACCTCAACCCTCAGCCCTCATCCTCAATCCTCAATCCTCAATCCTCAATCCTCAATCCTCATTCTTCAATCCTGAATACCCAATCCTCAATCTTTAACACTCAATCCTCAATCCTCAATTCTCAATCCTCAATCCTCAGTCCTCAGTCCTCAAACCACAATCCTCAACCCTCAGCCATCATCCTCAATCCTCAATCCTCGTTCCTCAATCCTCAATACTCAATCCTCAATCCTCAATAGTCAATCTCCAATCCTAGATCCTCAATCCCCAATACTCAATCCTCAATCATCAATCTTCAATCCTCAATCTTCAATCCTCAATCCTCAGTCCTCAATCCTCAATCCTCAATCCTCGATCATCAATCCTCAATATTCAACACTCAATACTCAATCCTCAATCCTCAATCCTCAATCCTCAATCATCAATCCTCGATCTTCAATACTTAATCATCAATGCTCAATCCTCAATCTTCAATACTCACTTTTCAATCCTCAATCCTCAATCCTCAAACCTCAATCTTCAATCCTCAATACTCAATCTTCGATTATCAATTCTCAAACCTCAATCCTCAATCCCCAATCCTCAATCTTCAATCCTCAATCCTCAATCCTCAGTCCTCAATCCTCAATCCTCAATCATCAATACTCAATCTTCAATCCTCCATCCTCAATCCTCAATCCTCAATCCTCAGTCATGAATACTCAATCTTCAATACTCAATCCTCAATACTCAATCCTCAATCCTCAATCCTCAGTCCTCAATCCTCATTCCTCAAAGCTCAATCCTCAACCCTCAGTCCTCGCCCTCAATTCTCAATTATCAGTCCTCAATCCTCAATCCTTAATCTTCAATCCTCAATCCACAATCCTCAATATTCAATCCTCAATACTCAACCTTCAATCCTCAATCCTCTATCGTCAATCTTCAATCCTCAATACTCAGTCTTCAATCCTCAATCCTCAATCCTCAATCCTCAATCCTCATTCCTCATTCCCCAAACCACAATACTCATTCCTCAAACCTCAATCCTCAACCCACAGTCCTCATACTCAATTCTCAATTCTCAATCCTCAATCCTCAATCCTCAGTCCTCAATCCTCAATCCACAATCCTCAATCCTCAATCCTCAATCCTCAATACTCAATCTGCAATCCTCAATCCTCAATCCTCAATCCTCAATCCTCATTCTTCAATCCTCAATACCCAATCCTCAATCTTCAATCCTCAATCCTCAATCCTCAATTCTCAATCCTCAATCCTCAATCCTCAGACCTCAAACATCAATATTCAACCCTCAGTCCTCGTCCTCTATCCACAAACATCAATCCTCAATCCTCAATCTTCAATCATCAATATTCAATCTTCAATCCCCAATCCCCCAATCCTCAATCCTCAATCCTCAATCCTCAATCCTCAATCCTCAATCCTCAATCTTCAATCCTCAATACTCATTCTTCAATCCACAATCCTCAATTCTCAATCCTCAAGCCTCAATGTTCAATCCTCAATACTCAATCTTCAATCCTCAATCCTCAATCCTCAATCCTCAATCCTCATTCTTCAATCCTCAATACCCAATCCTCAATCTTCAATCCTCAATCCTCAACTCTCAATCCTCAATCCTCAATCCTCAGACCTCACACATCAATACTCAACCCTCAGTCCTCGTCCTCAATCCACAACCCTCAATCCTCAATCCTCAATCATCAATCATCAATATTCAATCTTCAGTCCTCAATCCTCAATACTCAATCCTCAATCCTCAATGTTCAATCCGAAATACCCAATCCTCAATCTTCAATCCTCAATCCTCAATCCTCAATCCTCAACCCTCAATACTCAATCCTCAATTCTCGGTCCTCAAACCTCTATCCTGAATCCACAATCCTCAATCTTCAATCCTCAATCATCAGTCCTCAATTCTCAATGCTCAATCCTCAGTCCTCATTCCTCAAACCTCAATCCTCAACCCTCAGTCCTCATCCTCATTTCTCAATTCTCAATACTCAATCCTCAATACTCAATCTTCAATCCTCAATATTCAATCCGCAATACACAATCCTCAATCTTCAATCCTCAATCCTCAATCCTCAATCCTCAATCCTCAATCCTCAATCCACAATTCTCAGTCCTCAAACATCAATACTGAATCCACAATCCTGAATCCTCAACCTTCAGACCTCAGTCCTCAACAATCATTCGTCAGTTCTCAATCCTCAATAGAATATCGTCAATTCACACCTTTCAATACTCAATACTCAGTCTGCAATCTTAAAATCTCTATCCACAAACTTCAATTCTCATCACTCAACCCTCAGCACTCAGTCCCCCATCCTCAATCTTCAATCCTCAATCCTCATTCCTCAATTCTCAATCCTCAATCCTCAGTCCTCAGACCTCAAACCTCAATCCTCAATAATCGATTACCAATCCTAGACCCTCAATCCTCAACCCTCAATCCCCAATCCTCAATATTCAACACACAACCCTCAGCCAACAATCCTCAATACTCAACCATCAATCCTCAATTCTCAATACTCAATAGAATATCCTGAATTCGCATGGTTCGATACTCAATCCACAATATTCAATAATCAAATCTCAATCCTCAATCTTCAATCCTCAATACTCAATTTCAATCCTCAACCCTCAATCTTCAATCCTCAATCCTCAATTGTCAATCCTCAATCCTCAATCCTCAACCTTCATTCCTCAATACTCAACCTTCAATCCTCAATCCTCAATCCTCAATCCTCAATCCTCAATGCTCAATCCTCATTCCTCAATACACAATCTGCAATCCTCAATCCTCAATCCTCAATCCTCAATGCTCATTCTTCAACCCTCAATCCTCAATCCTCAATCTTCAATCATCAATATTCAATCTTCAATCCTCAATCCTCAATCCTCAATCCTCAATCCTCATTCCTCAAACCTCAATCCCCAACCCTCAGTCCTCATCCTCAATTCTCAATTCTCAATCCTCAATCCTCAATCCTCAATCTTCAATCCTCAATAATCAATCTCCAATCCTAGATCCTCAATCCCCAATCCTCAATCCTTAATCCTCAATCCTCAGTCATAAATCCTCAATCTTCAATACTCAATCGTCAATCCTCAGTCCTCAATCCTCAATCGTCAATCCACAATCCTCAATATTCAATCCTCAATACTCAACCTTCAATCCTCAATCCTCAATCGTCAATCTTCAATCCTCAATACTCAGTCTTCAATCCTCAATCCTCAATCCTCAATCCTCAATCCTCATTCCTCATTCCCCAAACCTCAATCCTCATTCCTCAAACCTCAATCCTCAACCCTCGGTCCTCATACTCAATTCTCAATTCTCAGTCCTCAATCCTCAATCCTCAATCTTCAATCCTCAATCCTCAATCCTCAATCTTCAATCCTCAATAATCAATCTCCAATCCTAGATCCTCAATCCCCAGTCTTCAATCCTTAATCCTCAATCCTCAGTCATAAATCCTCAATCTTCAATACTCAATCGTCAATCCTCAGTCCTCAATCCTCAATCCTCAATCCACAATCCTCAATATTCAATCCTCAATACTCAACCTTCAATCCTCAATCCTCAATCGTCAATCTTCAATCCTCAATACTCAGTCTTCAATCCTCAATCCTCAATCCTCAATCCTCAATCCTCATTCCTCATTCCCCAAACCACAATCCTCATTCCTCAAACCTCAATCCTCAACCCACAGTCCTCATACTCAATTCTCAATTCTCAATGCTCAATCCTCAATCCTCAGTCCTCAATCCTCAATCCACAATCCTCAATCCTCAATCCTCAATCCTCAATACTCAATCTGCAATCCTCAATCCTCAATCCTCAATCCTCAATCCTCATTCTTCAATCCTCAATACCCAATCCTCAATCTTCAATCCTCAATCCTCAATCCTCAATTCTCAATCCTCAATCCTCAATCCTCAGACCTCAAACATCAATATTCAACCCTCAGTCCTCGTCCTCTATCCACAAACATCAATCCTCAATCCTCAATCTTCAATCATCAATATTCAATCTTCAATCCCCAATCCCCCAATCCTCAATCCTCAATCCTCAATCCTCAATCCTCAATCCTCAATCCTCAATCCTCAATCTTCAATCCTCAATACTCATTCTTCAATCCACAATCCTCAATTCTCAATCCTCAAGCCTCAATGTTCAATCCTCAATCCTCAATCCTCAATCCTCATTCTTCTATTCTCAATACCCAATCCTCAACCTTCAATCCTCAATCCTCAACTCTCAATCCTCAATCCTCAATCCTCAGACCTCACACATCAATACTCAACCCTCAGTCCTCGTCCTCAATCCACAACCCTCAATCCTCAATCCTCAATCATCAATCATCAATATTCAATCTTCAGTCCTCAATCCTCAATCCTCAATCCTCAATGTTCAATGTTCAATCCGAAATACCCAATCCTCAATCTTCAATCCTCAATCCTCAATCCTCAATCCTCAACCCTCAATACTCAATCCTCAATTCTCAGTCCTCAAACCTCTATCCTGAATCCACAATCCTCAATCTTCAATCCTCAATCATCAGTCCTCAATTCTCAATGCTCAATCCTCAGTCCTCATTCCTCAATCCTCAATCCTCAACCCTCAGTCCTCATCCTCATTTCTCAATTCTCAATACTCAATCCTCAATACTCAATCTTCAATCCTCAATAATCAATCTCCATTCCTAGATCCTCAATCCCCAATCTTCAATCCTTAATACTCAATCTTCAATCCTCAGTCCCCAGTCATCAATCTTCAATCCTCAATGCTCAATCCTCAATACTCAATCCTCAATCCTCAATCCTCAATCCTCAATCCTCAATCCCCAATCCCCAATCCTCATTCCTCAAACCTCAATCCTCAACCCTCAGTCCTCATCCTCAATTCTCAATTCTCAATCCTCAATCCTCAATCCTCAATCTTCAATCCTGTATAATCAATCTCCAATCCTGGATCCTCAATCCCCAATCCTCAATCCTTAATCCCCAATCTTCAATCCTCAATCCCCAGGCCTCAATCTTCAATCCTCAATGCTGAATCCTCAGTCCTCAATCCCCAACCCTCAGTCCTCAATCCTCAATCATCAAACCACAAACCTCAATCCTCAACCCTCAACCCTCAGCCCTCATCCTCAATCCTCAATCCTGAATCCTCAATCCTCAACCTTCAATCCTCAATACTCAGTCTTCAATCATCAATCCTCAATCCTCAATCCTCAATCCTCAATCCTCAATCTTCAATCCTCAATACTCAGTCTTCAATCATCAATCCTCAATCCTCAATCCTCAATCCTCAATCCTCAATCCTGAATCATCAACCTTCAATCCTCAATACTCAATCTTCAATCCTCAATACACAATCCTCAATCGTCAATCCTCATTCTTCAATCATCAATACCCAATCCTCAATCCTCAATCCTCAATCCTCAATCTGCAATCATCAATCCTCAATCTTCAACACTCAATCCTCAACCGTCAATCCTCAATCTTCAATCCTCAATCCTCAATCCTCAATTCTCAATCCTCAATCCTCAATCCTCAATCCTGAATCCTCAATCCTCAATCTTCAATCCTCAATACTCAGTCTTCAATCATCAATCCTCAATCCTCAATGCTCATTCTTCAATCCTCAATACCCAATCCTCAATCTTCAATCCTCAATCGTCAGTCCTCAATTCTCGATCCTCAATCCTCAGTCCTCAGTCGTCAAACCTGAGTCCCCGACCCTCAGCCCTCATCCTCAATCCTCGGTCCTCAATGCTCAATCCTCAAACATCAACCCTCTACCGTCAGTCCTCGTCCTCAGTCCTCAAACCTCAATCCTCAATCCTCAATATTCAATCATCAATACTCAATCTTCAATCCTCAATCATCAATCCTCAATCCTCAATCCTCAATCCTCAATCCTCATTCCCCAACCCTCAATCCTCATTCCTCAAACCTCAATCCTCAACCCTCAGTCCTCATACTCAATTCTCAATTCTCAATCCTCAATCCTCAATCCTCAATCTTCAATCCTCAATAATCAATCTCCAACACCCAATCCTCAATCCTCGATCCTCAGTCCTCAGGCATCAATACTCAATCTTCAATACTCAATCCTCAATCCTCAATCCTCAATCCTCAATCCTCAACCCTCAATCCTCATTCCTCAAACCTCAATCCTTAACCCACAGTCCTCATTCTCAATTCTCAATTCTCAATGCTCAATCCTCAATCCTCAATCTTCAATCCTCAATAATCAATCTCCAATCCTAGATGCTCAATCCCCAGTCATCAGTCTTCAATCCTCAATGCTCAATCCACAATACTCAATCTTCAACCCTCAATCCTCAATTATCAATCCTCAATCCTCAATCCTCAATCTTCAATCCTCAATACTCAATCTTCAATCCTCAATCCTCAATCCTCAATCCTCAATCCACAATCCTCAATCCTCAATCCTCAATCCTCAATCCTCATTACTCAGTCTGCAATCCTCAATCCTCAATCCTCAATCCTCAATGCTCATTCTTCAATCCTCAATACCCAATCCTCAATCTTCAATCCTCAATCCTCAATCCTCAATTCTCAATCCTGAATCCTCAATCCTCAGACCTCAAACATCAATATTCAACCCTCAGTTCTCGTCCTCAATCCACAACACTCAATCCTCAATCCTCAATCTTCAATCATCAATATTCAATCTTCAATCCTCAATCCTCAATCCTCAATCCTCAATCCTCAATCCTCAATCTTCAATTCTCAATCCTCAATCCTCAATCCTCAATCCTCAATCCTCAATTCTCAATCCTCAATCCTCAACCCTCAGCCCTCATCCTCCATCCTCAATCCTCAATCCTCAATCCTCAATCTTCAATCCTCAATTCTCAATCTTCAATCCTCGATCCTCAATCATCAATACTCAATCCTCAATCCTCAGGCATCAATACTCAATCTTCAATGCTCAATCCTCAATCCTCAATCCTCAATCCTCAATCCTCATTCCTCAAACCTCAATCCTCATTCCTCAAACCTCAATCCACAACCCTCAGTCCTCATACTCAATTCTCAATTCTCAATCCTCAATCCTCAATCCTCAATCCTCAATCTTCAATCCTCAATAATCAATCTCCAATCCTCAATCCTCAATCCTCGATCCTCAGTCCTCAGGCATCAATACTCAATCTTCAATACTCAATCCTCAATCCTCAATCCTCAATCCTCAATCCTCAAACCTCAATCCTCAACCCTCAGTCCTCATCCTCAATTCTCAATTCTCAATCCTCAATCCTCAATCCTCAATCTTCAATCCTCAATAATCAATCTCCAATCCTAGATCCTCATTCCCCAATCTTCAATCCTTAATACTCAATCTTCAATCCTCAATCCCCAGTCATCAATCTTCAATCCTCAATGCTCAATCCTCAATCCTCAATCCTCAATCCTCAATCCTCAATATTCAATCCTCAATACTCAATCTTCTATCCTCAATCCTCAATCCTCAATCCTCAGTCATGAATACTCAATCTTCAATACTCAATCCTCAATCCTCAATCCTCAATCCTCAATCCTCAGTCCTCAATCCTCATTCCTCAAAGCTCAATCCTCAACCCTCAGTCCTCACCCTCAATTCTCAATTCTCAGTCCTCAATCCTCAATCCTCAATCTTCAATCCTGAATAATCAATCTCCAATCCTGGATCCTCAATCCCCAATCCTCAATCCTTAATCCTCAATCTTCAATCCACAATCCCCAGTCCTCAATCTTCAATCTTCAATGCTGAATCCTCAGTCCTCAATCCCCAATCCTCAGTCCTCAATCCTCAATCATCAAACCTCAAACCTCAATCCTCAACCCTCAGCCCTCATCCTCAATCCTCAATCCTGAATCCTCAATCCTCAATCTTGAATCCTCAATACTCAGTCTTCAATCATCAATCCTCAATCCTCAATCCTCAATCCTGAATCCTCAATCCTCAATCTTCAATCCTCAATACTCAGTCTTCAATCATCAATCCTCAATCCTCAATCCTCAATCCTGAATCATCAACCTTCAATCCTCAATACTCAATCTTCAATCCTCAATACTCAATCCTCAATCGTCATTCCTCATTCTTCAATCATCAATACCCAATCGTCAATACCTCAATCCTCAATCCTTCATCCTCAGTTCTCAATCCTCAATCCTCAGTCCTCAGTCCTCAAATATCAATCCTCAACACTCAGCCCTCATTCTCAATCCTCAATCCTGAATCCTCAATCCTCAATCTTCAATCCTCAATCCTCAGTTCTCAATCATCAATCCTCAATCCTCAATTCTCAATCCTCAATCCTCAATCATCAATCCTCAATCCTCAATCATCAACCTTCAATCCTCAATACTCAATCTTCAAACCTCAATACTCAATCCACAATCGTCAATTCTCATTCTTCAATCCTCAATACCCATTCCTCAATCCTCAATCCTCTATCCTCCATCCTCAATTCACAATCCTCAATCCTCTGTCCTCAGTCCTCAAACCTCAAACCTCAACCCTCAGCCCTCATTCTCAATCCTCAATACTCAATCTTCAATCCTCAATACTCAATCCTCAATCCTCAATCCTCAATCCTCAGTCATCAATCCTCAATCTTCAATACTCAATCGTAAATCCTCAGTCCTCAATTCTCAATCCTCAATCCTCGTTCCTCAAACCTCAATCCTCAACCCTCAGTCCTCATACTCAATTCTCAATTCTCAATCCTCAAACCTCAATCTTCAATCCTCAATACTCAATCCTCAATCCTCAATAGTCAACCATCAATCCTCAATTCTCAATACTCAATAGAATATCCTGAATTCTCAGTATTCGATACTCTAACCTCAATCCTCAACCCTCAGCCCTCATCCTCCACCCTCAATCCTCAATCCTCAAACCTCAATCTTCAATCCTCAATACTCAATCTTCGATTCTCAAACCTCAATCCTCAATCCTCAATCCCCAGTCCGCAATCTTCAATCGTCAATCCTCAATCCTCAATCCTCAATCCTCAATCTGCAATCATCAATCCTCAATCTTCAACACTCAATCCTCAACCGTCAATCCTCAATCTTCAATCCTCAATCCTCAATCCTCAATTCTCAATCCTCAATCTTCAATCCTCAATACTCAGACTTCAACCCTCAATCCTAAATCCTCAACCCTCAATCCTCAATCCTCAATCATCAATCCTCAATCTTCAATACTCAATCCTCAATCCTCAATCCTCAAGCCTCAATACACAGTCTTCAATCCTCAATACTCAATCCTCAATCCTCAATCCTCAATCCTCAGTCATCAATCCTCAATCTTCAATACTCAATCGTCAATCCTCAGTCCTCAATTCTCAATCCTCAATCCTCGTTCCTCAAACCTCAATCCTCAACCCTCAGTCCTCATCCTCAGTTCTCAACCCTCAATCCTCAAACCTCAATCTTCAATCCTCAATCTTCAATCCTGAATAATCAATCTCCAATCCTGGATCATCAATCCCCAATCCTCAATCCTTAATCCTCAATCTTCAATCCTCAACCCCAGTCCTCAATCTTCAATCCTCAATGCTGAATCCTCAGTCCTCAATCCCCAATCCACAGTCCTCAATCCTCAATCATCAAACCTCAAACCTCAATCCTCAACCCTCAGCCCTCACCCTCAATCCTCAATCCTGAATCCTCAATCCTCAATCTTCAATCCTCAATACTCAGTCTTCAATCATCAATCCTCAATCCTCAATCCTCAATCCTCAATCCTCAATCTTCAATCCTCAATACTCAGTCTTCAATCATCAATCCTCAATCCTCAATCCTCAATCCCCAATCCTCAATCATCAATCCTCAATATTCAGTCATCAACCTTCAATCCTCAATACTCAATCTTCAATCCTCAATACTCAATCCTCAATAGTCAATCCTCATTCTTCAATCCTCAATACACAATCCTGAATCCTCAATCCTCAATCCTCCATCCTCAATTCTCAATCCTCAATCCTCTGTCCTCAGTCCTCAAACCTCAATCCTCAACCCTCAGCCCTCATCCTCAATCCTCGATCCAGAATCATCAACCTTCAATCCTCAATACTCAATCTTCAATCCTCAATACTCAATCCTCAATCGTCAATCCTCATTCTTCAATCATCAATACCCAATCCTCAATCTTCAATCCTCAATAATCAATCTCCAATCCTAGATCCTCATTCCCCAATCTTCAATCCTTAATACTCAATCTTCAATCCTCAATCCCCAGTCATCTATCTTCAATCCTCAATGCTCAATCCTCAATCCTCAATCCTCAGTCCTCAAACCACAATCCTCAATCCTCAAACTTCAATCTTCAGCCGTCAGTCCTCGTCCTCAATCCTCAAACCTCAACCCTCAATCCTCAATATTCAATCACAAATGCTCAATCTTCAATCCTCAATGCTCTATCCTCAATCCTCAATCCTCAATCCTCAATATTCAAGACACAACCCTCAGCCATCAATCCTCAATACTCAACCATCAATCCTCAATTCTCAATACTCAATACAATATTCTGAATACTCATGGTTCAATACTCAATCCACAATATTCAATAATCAAGTCTCAATCCTCAATCTCCAATCCTCAATACTCAATTTCAATCCTCAATCCTCAATTCTCAATCCCCAATACTCAATCCTCAATCCCCAATCCTCAATCTTCAATCCTCAACCTCAATCCTCAATCCTCAATCCTCAATCCTCAATATTCAATCCTCAATACTCAATCTTCAATCCTCAATCCTCAATCTTCAATCCTCAATCCTCAATCTTCAATCCTCAATCCTCAATCCTCAATCCTCAATCCTCAATACTCAATCTGCAATCGTCAATACTCAATCCTCAATCCTCAATCCTCATTCTTCAATCCTCAATACCCAATCTTCAATCTTCAATCCTCAATCCTCAATCCCCAATTCTCAATCCTCGATCCTCAATCCTCAGACCTCAAACATCAATATTCAACCCTCAGTCCTCGTCCACTATCCACAACCATCAATCCTCAATCCTCAACCTTCAATCATCAATATTCAATCTTCAATCCTCAATCCTCAATCCTCAATCCTGAATCCACAATCCTCAATCTTCAACCCTCAATCCTCAATCCTCAATCCTCAATCCTCAATCCTCAATCCTCAATACTCAATCTTCAATCCCCAATCCTCAATCCTCAATCCTCAATCCTCAATCCACAATCCTCAATCTTCAATCCTCAATCCTCAATCCTCAATCCTCAATCCTCAATCTTCAATCCTCAATCCCCGGTCATCAATCTTCAATCCTCAATAATAAATCTCCAATCCTAGATCCTCAATCCCCAATCTTCAATCCTTAATCCTCAATCCTCAATCCTCAATCCTCAATCCTCAATCCTCAATCCTCAATATTCAATCCTCAATCCTCAATCCTCAATCCTCAATCCTCAATACTCAATCTTCAATCCCCAATCCTCAATCCTCAATCCTCAATCCTCGATCCACAATCCTCAATCCTCAACCCTCAATACTCAATCCTCAATTCTCAGTCCTCAAACCTCTATCCTGAATCCACAGTCCCCAATCTTCAATCCTCAATCATCAGTCCTCAATTCTCAATGCTCAATCTTCAGTCCTCATTCCTCAAACCTCAATCCTCAACCCTCAGTCCTCATCCTCATTTCTCAATTCTCAATACTCAATCCTCAATACTCAATCTTCAATCCTCAATAATCAATCTCCAATCCTAGATCCTCAATCCCCAATCTTCAATCCTTAATACTCAATCTTCAATCCTCAGTCCCCAGTCGTCAATCTTCAATCCTCAATGCTCAATCCTCAATACTCAATCCTCAATCCTCAATCCTCAATCCTCAATCCTCAATCCTCAATCCTCAATCCTCATTCCTCAAACCTCAATCCTCAACCCTCAGTCCTCATCCTCAATTCTCAATTCTCAATCCTCAATCCTCAATCCTCAATCTTCAATCCTGTATAATCAATCTCCAATCCTGGATCCTCAATCCCCAATCCTCAATCCTTAATCCCCAATCTTCAGTCCTCAATCCCCAGTCCTCAATATTCAATCTTCAATGCTGAATCCTCAGTCCTCAATCCCCAATCCTCAGTCCTCAATCCTCAATCATCAAACCTCAAACCTCAATCCTCAACCCTCAGACCTCATCCTCAATCCTCAATCCTGAATCCTCAATCCTCAACCTTCAATCCTCAATACTCAGTCTTCAATCATCAATCCTCAAACCTCAATCCTCAATCCTCAATCCTCAATCTTCAATCCTCAATACTCAGTCCTCAATCATCAATCCTCAATCCTCAATCCTCAATCCTCAATCCTCAATACTCAATCCACAATCGTCAATTCTCATTCTTCAATCCTCAATACACATTCCTCAATCCTCAATCCTCTGTCCTCCATCCTCAATTCTCAATCCTCAATCCTCTGTCCTCAGTCCTCAAACCTCAAACCTCAACCCTCAGCCCTCATCCTCAATCCTCAATCCTCAATAATCAATCCTCAATCCTCATTCTTCAATCTTGAATACCCAATCCTCAATCTTTAACACTCAATCCTCAATCCTCAATTCTCAACCCTCAATCCTCATTCCTCAAACCTCAATCCTCAACCCTCAGTCCTCATCCTCAATTCTCAATTCTCAATCCTCAATCCTCAATCCTCAATCTTCAATCCTGTATAATCAATCTCCAATCCTGGATCCTCAATCCCCAATCCTCAATCCTTAATCCCCAATCTTCAGTCCTCAATCCCCAGTCCTCAATATTCAATCTTCAATGCTGAATCCTCAGTCCTCAATCCCCAATCCTCAGTCCTCAATCCTCAATCATCAAACCTCAAACCTCAATCCTCAACCCTCAGCCCTCATCCTCAATCCTCAATCCTGAATCCTCAATCCTCAACCTTCAATCCTCAATACTCAGTCTTCAATCATCAATCCTCAAACCTCAATCCTCAATCCTCAATCCTCAATCTTCAATCCTCAATACTCAGTCCTCAATCATCAATCCTCAATCCTCAATCCTCAATCCTCAATCCTCAATACTCAATCCACAATCGTCAATTCTCATTCTTCAATCCTCAATACACATTCCTCAATCCTCAATCCTCTATCCTCCATCCTCAATTCTCAATCCTCAATCCTCTGTCCTCACCCTCAATTCTCAATTCTCAGTCCTCAATCCTCAATCCTCAATCTTCAATCCTGAATAATCAATCTCCAATCCTGGATCCTCAATCCCCAATCCTCAATCCTCAATCCTCAATCTTCAATCCACAATCCCCAGTCCTCAATCTTCAATCCTCAATGCTGAATCCTCAGTCCTCAATCCCCAATCCTCAGTCCTCAATCCTCAATCATCAAACCTCAAACCTCAATCCTCAACCCTCAGCCCTCATCCTCAATCCTCAATCCTGAATCCTCAATCCTCAATCTTAAATCCTCAATACTCAGTCTTCAATCATCAATCCTCGATCCTCAATCCTCAATCCTCAATCCTCAATCTTCAATCCTCAATACTCAGTCTTCAATCATCAATCATCAATCCTCAATCCTCAATCCTGAATCATCAACCTTCAATCCTCAATACTCAATCTTCAATCCTCAATACTCAATCCTCAATCGTCAATCCTCATTCTTCAATCATCAATACCCAATCCTCAATCCTCAATCCTCAATGCTCCATCCTCAATTCTCAATCCTCAATCCTCAGTCCTCAGTCCTCAAACCTCAATCCTCAACCCTCAGCCCTCATTCTCAATCCTCAATCCTGAATCCTCAATCCTCAATCTTCAATCCTCAATCCTCAGTTCTCAATCATCAACCTTCAATCCTCAATACTCAATCTTCAAACCTCAATACTCAGTCCACAATCGTCAATTCTCATTCTTCAATCCTCAACACCCAATCCTCAATCCTCAATCCTCTATCCTCCATCCTCAATTCTCAATCCTCAATCCTCTGTCCTCAGTCCTCAAACCTCAAACCTCAACCCTCAGCCCTCATCCTCAATCCTCAATCCTCAATCCTCAATCCTCAATCCTCATTCTTCAATCCTGAATACCCAATCCTCAATCTTTAACACTCAATCCTCAATCCTCGATTCTCAATCCTCGATCCTCAGTCCTCAGTCCTCAGACCTCAATCCTCAACCCTCAGCCATCATCCTCAATCCTCAATCCTCGTTCCTCAATCCTCAATACTCAATCCTCAATCCTCAATAGTCAATCTCCAATCCTAGATCCTCAATCCCCAATCCTCAATCCTCAATCATCAATCTTCAATCCTCAATCTTCAATCCTCAATCCTCAATCCTCAATCCTCAATCCTCAATCCTCGATCATCAATCCTCAATATTCAACACTCAATACTCAATCTTCAATCCTCAATCCTCAGTTCTCAATCATCAATCCTCAATCCTCAATCCTCAATCCTCAATCCTCAATCATCAATCCTCAATCCTCAATCATCGGCCTTCAATCCTCAATACTCAATCTTCAAACCTCAATACTCAATCCACTATCGTCAATTCTCATTCTTCAATCCTCAATACCCATTCCTCAATCCTCAATCCTCTATCCTCCATCCTCAATTCTCAATCCTCAATCCTCTGTCCTCAGTCCTCAAACCTCAAACCTCAACCCTCAGCCCTCATCCTCAATCCTCAATACTCAATCTTCAATCCTCAATCCTCAATCCTCAATCCTCAATCCTCAATCCTCAGTCATCAATCCTCAATCTTCAATACTCAATCGTCAATCCTCAGTCCTCAATTCTCAATCCTCAATCCTCGTTCCTCAAACCTCAATCCTCAACCCTCAGTCCTCATACTCAATTCTCAATTCTCAATCCTCAAACCTCAATATTCAATCCTCAATACTCAATCCTCAATCCTCAATAGTCAACCATCAATCCTCAATTCTCAATACTCAATAGAATATCCTGAATTCTCAGTATTCGATACTCTAACCTCAATCCTCAACCCTCAGCCCTCATCCTCCACCCTCAATCCTCAATCCTCAAACCTCAATCTTCAATCCTCAATACTCAATCTTCGATTCTCAAACCTCAATCCTCAATCCTCAATCCCCAGTCCGCAATCTTCAATCGTCAATCCTCAATCCTCAATCCTCAATCCTCAATCTGCATTCATCAATCCTCAATCTTCAACACTCAATCCTCAACCGTCAATCCTCAATCTTCAATCCTCAATCCTCAATCCTCAATTCTCAATCCTCAATCTTCAATCCACAATACTCAGACTTCAACCCTCAATCCTAAATCCTCAACCCTCAATCCTCAATCCTCAATCATCAATCCTCAATCTTCAATACTCAATCCTCAATCCTCAATCCTCAATCCTCAATACACAGTCTTCAATCCTCAATCCTCAATCCTCAATCCTCAATCCTCAGTCATCAATCCTCAATCTTCAATACTCAATCGTCAATCCTCAGTCCTCAATTCTCAATCCTCAATCCTCGTTGCTCAAACCTCAATCCTCAACCCTCAGTCCTCATCCTCAGTTCTCAACCCTCAATCCTCAAACCTCAATCTTCAATCCTCAATCTTCAATCCTGAATAATCAATCTCCAATCCTGGATCATCAATCCCCAATCCTCAATCCTTAATCCTCAATCTTCAATCCTCAACCCCAGTCCTCACTCTTCAATCCTCAATGCTGAATCCTCAGTCCTCAATCCCCAATCCTCAGTCCTCAATCCTCAATCATCAAACCTCAAACCTCAATCCTCAACCCTCAGCCCTCATCCTCAATCCTCAATCCTGAATCCTCAATCCTCAATCTTCAATCCTCAATACTCAGTCTTCAATCATCAATCCTCAATCCTCAATCCTCAATCCTCAATCCTCAATCTTCAATCCTCAATACTCAGTCTTCAATCATCAATCCTCAATCCTCAATCCTCAATCCTCAATCCTCAATCATCAATCCTCAATATTCAGTCATCAACCTTCAATCCTCAATACTCAATTTTCAATCCTCAATACTCAATCCTCAATCGTCAATCCTCATTCTTCAATCCTCAATACACAATCCTCAATCCTCAATCCTCAATCCTCCATCCTCAATTCTCAATCCTCAATCCTCTGTCCTCAGTCATCAAACCTCAATCCTCAACCCTCAGCCCTCATCCTCAATCCTCAATCCTGAATCATCAACCTTCAATCCTCAATACTCAATCTTCAATCCTCAATACTCAATCCTCAATCGTCAACTCTCATTCTTCAATCATCAATACCCATTCCTCAATCCTCAATCCTCAATCCTCCATCCTCAATTCTCAATCCTCAATCCTCAGTCCTCAGTCCTCAAACCTCAATCCTCAACCCTCAGCCCTCATTCTCAATCCTCAATCCTGAATCCTCAATCCTCAATCTTCAATCCTCAATCCTCAGTTCTCAATCATCAACCTTCAATCCTCAATACTCAATCTTCAAAACTCAATACTCAGTCCACAGTCGTCAATTCTCATTCTTCAATCCTCAATACCCAATCCTCAATCCTCAATCCTCTATCCTCCATCCTCAATTCTCAATCCTCAATCCTCTGTCCTCAGTCCTCAAACCTCAAACCTCAACCCTCAGCCCTCATCCTCAATCCTCAATCCTCAATCCTCAATCCTCAATCCTCATTCTTCAATCCTGAATACCCAATCCTCAATCTTTAACACTCAATCCTCAATCCTCGATTCTCAATCCTCAATCCTCAGTCCTCAGTCCTCAAACCTCAATCCTCAACCCTCAGCCATCATCCTCAATACTCAATCCTCGTTCCTCAATCCTCAATACTCAATCCTCAATCCTCAATAGTCAATCTCCAATCCTAGATCCTCAATCCCCAATACTCAATCCTCAATCATCAATCTTCAATCCTCAATCTTCAATCCTCAATCCTCAATCCTCAATCATCAATACTCAATCTTCAATCCTCCATCCTCAATCCTCAATCCTCAGTCATGAATACTCAATCTTCAATACTCAATCCTCAATCCTCAATCCTCAATCCTCAATCCTCAGTCCTCAATCCTCATTCCTCAAAGCTCAATCCTCAACCCTCAGTCCTCACCCTCAATTCTCAATTCTCTGTCCTCAATCCTCAATCCTCAATCTTCAATCCTGAATAATCAATCTCCAATCCTGGATCCTATATCCCCAATCCTCAATCCGTAATCCTCAATCTTCAATCCACAATCCCCAGTCCTCAATCTTCAATCCTCAATGCTGAATCCTCAGTCCTCAATCCCCAATCCTCAGTCCTCAATCCTCAATCATCAAACCTCAAACCTCAATCCTCAACCCTCAGCCCTCATCCTCAATCCTCAATCCTGAATCCTCAATCCTCAATCTTAAATCCTCAATACTCAGTCTTCAATCATCAATCCTCAATCCTCAATCCTCAATCCTCAATCTTCAATCCTCAATACTCAGTCTTCAATCATCAATCCTCAATCCTCAATCCTCAATCCTGAATCATCAACCTTCAATCCTCAATACTCAATCTTCAATCCTCAATACTCAATCCTCAATCGTCAATCCTCATTCTTCAATCATCAATACCCAATCGTCAATCCTCAATCCTCAATCCTTCATGCTCAGTTCTCAATCCACAATCCTCAGTCCTCAGTCCTCAAATCTCAATCCTCAACCCTCAGCCCTCATTCTCAATCCTCAATCCTGAATCCTCAATCCTCAATCTTCAATCCTCAATCCTCAGTTCTCAATCATCAATCCTCAATCCTCAATCCTCAATCCTCAATCCTCAATCATCAATCCTCAATCCTCAATCATCAACCTTCAGTCCTCAATACTGAATCTTCAAACCTCAATACTCAATCCACAATCGTCAATTCTCATACTTCAATCCTCAATACCCATTCCTCAATCCTCAATCCTCTATCCTCCATCCTCAATTCTCAATCCTCAATCCTCTGTCCTCAGTCCTCAAACCTCAAACCTCAACCCTCAGCCCTCATCCTCAATCCTCAATACTCAATCTTCAATCCTCAATCCTCAATCCTCAATCCTCAATCCTCAATCCTCAGTCATCAATCCTCAATCTTCAATACTCAATCGTCAATCCTCAGTCCTCAATTCTCAATCCTCAATCCTCGTTCCTCAAACCTCAATCCTCAACCCTCAGTCCTCATACTCAATTCTCAATTCTCAATCCTCAAACCTCAATCTTCAATCCTCAATACTCAATCCTCAATCCTCAATAGTCAACCATCAATCCTCAATTCTCAATACTCAATAGGATATCCTGAATTCTCAGTATTCGATACTCTAACCTCAATCCTCAACCCTCAGCCCTCATCCTCCACCCTCAATCCTCAATCCTCAAACCTCATTCTTCAATCCTCAATACTCAATCTTCGATTCTCAAACCTCAATTCTCAATCCTCAATCCCCAGTCCGCAATCTTCAATCGTCAATCCTCAATCCTCAATCCTCAATCCTCAATCCTCAATCTTCAATCCTCAATACTCAGTCTTCAATCATCAATCCTCAATCATCAATCCTCAATCCTCAATCCTCAATCATCAATCCTCAATATTCAATCATCAACCTTCAATACTCAATACTCAATCTTCAATCCTCAATACTCGAACCTCAATCGTCAATCCTCATTCTTCAATCCTCAATACACAATCCTCAATCCTCAATCCTCAATCCTCCATCTTCAATTCTCAATCCTCAATCCTCTGTCCTCAGTCCTCAAACCTCAATCCTCAACCCGCAGCCCTCATCCTCAATCCTCAATCCTGAATCATCAACCTTCAATCCTCAATACTCAATCTTCAATCCTCAATACTCAATCCTCAATCGTCAATCCTCATTCTTCAATCATCAATACCCAATCGTCAATCCTCAATCCTCAATCCTTCATCCTCAATTCTCAATCCTCAATCCTCAGTCCTCAGTCCTCAAATCTCAATCCTCAACCCTCAGCCCTCATTCTCAATCCTCAATCCTGAATCCTCAATCCTCAATCTTCAATCCTCAATCCTCAGTTCTCAATCATCAATCCTCAATCCTCAATCCTCAATCCTCAATCCTCAATCATCAATCCTCAATCCTCAATCATCAACCTTCAATCCTCAATACTCAATCTTCAAACCTCAATACTCAATCCACAATCGTCAATTCTCATTCTTCAATCCTCAATACCCATTCCTCAATCCTCAATCCTCTATCCTCCATCCTCAATTCTCAATCCTCAATCCTCTGTCCTCAGTCCTCAAACCTCAAACCTCAACCCTCAGCCCTCATCCTCAATCCTCAATACTCAATCTTCAATCCTCAATCCTCAATCCTCAATCCTCAATCCTCAATCCTCAGTCATCAATCCTCAATCTTCAATACTCAATCGTCAATCCTCAGTCCTCAATTCTCAATCCTCAATCCTCGTTCCTCAAACCTCAATCCTCATCCCTCAGTCCTCAACTCAATTCTCAATTCTCAATCCTCAAACCTCAATCTTCAATCCTCAATACTCAATCCTCAATCCTCAATAGTCAACCATCAATCCTCAATTCTCAATACTCAATAGAATATCCTGAATTCTCAGTATTCGATACTCTAACCTCAATCCTCAACCCTCAGCCCTCATCCTCCACCCTCAATCCTCAATCCTCAAACCTCATTCTTCAATCCTCAATACTCAATCTTCGATTCTCAAACCTCAATTCTCAATCCTCAATCCCCAGTCCGCAATCTTCAATCGTCAATCCTCAATCCTCAATCCTCAATCCTCAATCTGCAATCATCAATCCTCAATCTTCAACACTCAATCCTCAACCGTCAATCCTCAATCTTCAATCCTCAATCCTCAATCCTCAATTCTCAATCCTCAATCTTCAATCCTCAATACTCAGCCTTCAACCCTCAATCCTCAATCCTCAACCCTCAATCCTCAATCCTCAATCATCAATCCTCAATCTTCAATACTCAATCCTCAATCCTCAATCCTCAATCCTCAATACACAGTCTTCAATCCTCAATCCTCAATCCTCAATCCTCAATCCTCAATCCTCAGTCATCAATCCTCAATCTTCAATACTCAATCGTCAATCCTCAGTCCTCAATTCTCAATCCTCAATCCTCGTTCCTCAAACCTCAATCCTCAACCCTCAGTCCTCATCCTCAGTTCTGAACCCTCAATCCTCAAACCTCAATCTTCAATCCTCAATCTTCAATCCTGAATAATCAATCTCCAATCCTGGATCATCAATCCCCAATCCTCAATCCTTAATCCTCAATCTTCAATCCTCAACCCCAGTCCTCAATCTTCAATCCTCAATGCTGAATCCTCAGTCCTCAATCCCCAATCCTCAGTCCTCAATCCTCAATCATCAAACCTCAAACCTCAATCCTCAACCCTCAGCCCTCATCCTCAATCCTCAATCCTGAATCCTCAATCCTCAGTCATCAATCCTCAATACTCTGTCTTCAATCATCAGCCCTCAATCCTCAATCCTCAATCCTCAATCCTCAATCTTCAATCCTCAATACTCAGCCTTCAATCATCAACCCTCAATCCTCAATCCTCAATCCTCAATCCTCAATCATCAATCCTCAATATTCAGTCATCAACCTTCAATCCTCGATCATCAATCCTCAATATTCAACACTCAATACTCAATCCTCAATCCTCAATCCTCAATCCTCAATCCTCAATCATCAATCCTCAATCTTCAATACTTAATCATCAATGCTCAATCCTCAATCTTCAATACTCACTTTTCAATCCTCAATCCTCAATCCTCAAACCTCAATCTTCAATCCTCAATACTCAATCTTCGATTATCAATTCTCAAACCTCAATCCTCAATCCCCAATCCTCAATCTTCAATCTTCAATCCTCAATCCTCAGTCCTCAATCCTCAATCCTCAATCATCAATACTCAATCTTCAATCCTCCATCCTCAATCCTCAATCCTCAATCCTCAGTCATGAATACTCAATCTTCAATACTCAATCCTCAATCCTCAATCCTCAATCCTCAATCCTCAGTCCTCAATCCTCATTCCTCAAAGCTCAATCCTCAACCCTCAGTCCTCACCCTCAATTCTCAATTCTCAGTCCTCAATCCTCAATCCTCAATCTTCAATCCTGAATAATCAATCTCCAATCCTGGATCCTCAATCCCCAATCCTCAATCCTTAATCCTCAATCTTCAATCCACAATCCCCAGTCCTCAATCTTCAATCCTCAATGCTGAATCCTCAGTCCTCAATCCCCAATCCTCAGTCCTCAATCCTCAATCATCAAACCTCAAACCTCAATCCTCAACCCTCAGCCCTCATCCTCAATCCTCAATCCTGAATCCTCAATCCTCAATCTTAAATCCTCAATACACAGTCTTCAATCATCAATCCTCAATCCTCAATCCTCAATCCTCAATCCTCAATCTTCAATCCTCAATACTCAGTCTTCAATCATCAATCCTCAATCATCAATCCTCAATCCTCAATCCTCAATCATCAATCCTCAATATTCAATCATCAACCTTCAATCCTCAATACTCAATCTTCAATCCTCAATACTCGAACCTCAATCGTCAATCCTCATTCTTCAATCCTCAATACACAATCCTCAAGCCTCAATCCTCAATCCTCCATCTTCAATTCTCAATCCTCAATCCTCTGTCCTCAGTCCTCAAACCTCAATCCTCAACCCGCAGCCCTCATCCTCAATCCTCAATCCTGAATCATCAACCTTCAATCCTCAATACTCAATCTTCAATCCTCAATACTCAATCCTCAATCGTCAATCCTCATTCTTCAATCATCAATACCCAATCGTCAATCCTCAATCCTCAATCCTTCATCCTCAATTCTCAATCCTCAATCCTCAGTCCTCAGTCCTCAAATCTCAATCCTCAACCCTCAGCCCTCATTCTCAATCCTCAAACCTGAATCCTCAATCCTCAATCTTCAATACTCAATCCTCAATCCTCAATCCTCAATCCTCAATACACAGTCTTCAATACTCAATCTTCAATCCTCAATACTCAATCCTCAATCGTCAATCCTCATTCTTCAATCCTCAATACACAATCCTCAATCCTCAATCCTCAATCCTCCATCCTCAATTCTCAATCCTCAATCCTCTGTCCTCAGTCCTCAAACCTCAATCCTCAACCCTCAGCCCTCATCCTCAATCCTCAATCCTGAATCATCAACCTTCAATCCTCAATACTCAATCTTCAATCCTCAATACTCAATCCTCAATCGTCAATCCTCATTCTTCAATCATCAATACCCAATCCTCAATCCTCAATCCCCAATCATCAACCTTCAGTCCTCAATACTCAATCTTCAAACCTCAATACTCAATCCACAATCGTCAATTCTCATTCTTCAATCCTCAATACCCATTCCTCAATCCTCAATCCTCTATCCTCCATCCTCAATTCTCAATCCTCAATCCTCTGTCCTCAGTCCTCAAACCTCAAACCTCAACCCTCAGCCCTCATCCTCAATCCTCAATACTCAATCTTCAATCCTCAATCCTCAATCCTCAATCCTCAATCCTCAGTCATCAATCCTCAATCTTCAATACTCAATCGTCAATCCTCAGTCCTCAATTCTCAATCCTCGATCCTCGTTCCTCAAACCTCAATCCTCAACCCTCAGTCCTCATACTCAATTCTCAATTCTCAATCCTCAAACCTCAATCTTCAGTCCTCAATACTCAATCCTCAATCCTCAATAGTCAACCATCAATCCTCAATTCTCAATACTCAATAGAATATCCTGAATTCTCAGTATTCGATACTCTAACCTCAATCCTCAACCCTCAGCCCTCATCCTCCACCCTCAATCCTCAATCCTCAAACCTCAATCTTCAATCCTCAATACTCAATCTTCGATTCTCAAACCTCAATCCTCAATCCTCAATCCCCAGTCCGCAATCTTCAATCGTCAATCCTCAATCCTCAATCCTCAATCCTCAATCTGCAATCGTCAATCCTCAATCTTCAACACTCAATCCTCAACCGTCAATCCTCAATCTTCAATCCTGAATCCTCAATCCTCAATTCTCAATCCTCAATCCTCAATCCTCAATACACAGTCTTCAATCCTCAATCCTCAATCCTCAATCCTCAATCCTCAATCCTCAATCCTCAGTCATCAATCCTCAATCTTCAATACTCAATCGTCAATCCTCAGTCCTCAATTCTCAATCCTCAATCCTCGTTCCTCAAACCTCAATCCTCAACCCTCAGTCCTCATCCTCAGTTCTCAACCCTCAATCCTCAAACCTCAATCTTCAATCCTCAATCTTCAATCCTGAATAATCAATCTCCAATCCTGGATCATCAATGCCCAATCCTCAATCCTTAATCCTCAATCTTCAATCCTCAACCCCAGTCCTCAATCTTCAATCCTCAATGCTGAATCCTCAGTCCTCAATCCCCAATCCTCAGTCCTCAATCCTCAATCATCAAACCTCAAACCTCAATCCTCAACCCTCAGCCGTCATCCTCAATCCTCAATCCTGAATCCTCAATCCTCAGTCTTCAATGCTCAATACTCAGTCTTCAATCATCAATCCTCAATCCTCAATCCTCAATCCTCAATCCTCAATCTTCAATCCTCAATACTCAGTCTTCAATCATCAATCCTCAATCCTCAATCCTCAATCCTCAATCCTCAATCATCAATCCTCAATATTCAGTCATCAACCTTCAATCCTCAATACTCAATCTTCAATCCTCAATACTCAATCCTCAATCGTCAATCCTCATTCTTCAATCCTCAATTCACAATCCTCAATCCTCAATCCTCAATCCTCCATCCTCAATTCTCACTCCTCAATCCTCTGTCCTCAGTCCTCAAACCTCAATCCTCAACCCTCAGCCCTCATCCTCAATCCTCGATCCTGAATCATCAACCTTCAATCCTCAATACTCAATCTTCAATCCTCAATACTCAATCCTCAATCGTCAATCCTCATTCTTCAATCATCAATACCCAATCCTCAATCCTCAATCCTCAATCCTCCATCCTCAATTCTCAATCCTCAATCCTCAGTCCTCAGTCCTCAAACCTCAATCCTCAACCCTCAGCCCTCATTCTCAATCCTCAATCCTGAATCCTCAATCCTCAATCTTCAATCCTCAATCCTCAGTTCTCAATCATCAACCTTCAATCCTCAATACTCAATCTTCAAACCTCAATACTCAGTCCACAATCGTCAACTCTCATTCTTCAATCATCAATACCCATTCCTCAATCCTCAATCCTCAATCCTCCATCCTCAATTCTCAATCCTCAATCCTCATTCCTCAGTCCTCAAACCTCAATCCTCAACCCTCAGCCCTCATTCTCAATCCTCAATCCTGAATCCTCAATCCTCAATCTTCAATCCTCAATCCTCAGTTCTCAATCATCAACCTTCAATCCTCAATACTCAATCTTCAAACCTCAATACTCAGTCCACAGTCGTCAATTCTCATTCTTCAATCCTCAATACCCAATCCTCAATCCTCAATCCTCTATCCTCCATCCTCAATTCTCAATCCTCAATCCTCTGTCCTCAGTCCTCAAACCTCAAACCTCAACCCTCAGCCCTCATCCTCAATCCTCAATCCTCAATCCTCAATCCTCAATCCTCAATCTTAAATCCTCAATCCTCAATCTTCAATCCTCAATCCTGAATCCTCAATCCTCAATCTTCAATCCTCAATCCTCAGTTCTCAATCATCAATCCTCAATCCTCAATCCTCAATCCTCAATCCTCAATCATCAATCCTCAATCCTCAATCATCGGCCTTCAATCCTCAATACTCAATCTTCAAACCTCAATACTCAATCCACTATCGTCAATTCTCATTCTTCAATCCTCAATACCCATTCCTCAATCCTCAATCCTCTATCCTCCATCCTCAATTCTCAATCCTCAATCCTCTGTCCTCAGTCCTCAAACCTCAAACCTCAACCCTCAGCCCTCATCCTCAATCCTCAATACTCAATCTTCAATCCTCAATCCTCAATCCTCAATCCTCAATCCTCAATCCTCAGTCATCAATCCTCAATCTTCAATACTCAATCGTCAATCCTCAGTCCTCAATTCTCAATCCTCAATCCTCGTTCCTCAAACCTCAATCCTCAACCCTCAGTCCTCATACTCAATTCTCAATTCTCAATCCTCAAACCTCAATCTTCAATCCTCAATACTCAATCCTCAATCCTCAATAGTCAACCATCAATCCTCAATTCTCAATACTCAATAGAATATCCTGAATTCTCAGTATTCGATACTCTAACCTCAATCCTCAACCCTCAGCCCTCATCCTCCACCCTCAATCCTCAATCCTCAAACCTCAATCTTCAATCCTCAATACTCAATCTTCGATTCTCAAACCTCAATGCTCAATCCTCAATCCCCAGTCCGCAATCTTCAATCGTCAATCCTCAATCCTCAATCCTCAATCCTCAATCTGCAATCATCAATCCTCAATCTTCAACACTCAATCCTCAACCGTCAATCCTCAATCTTCAATCCTCAATCCTCAATCCTCAATTCTCAATCCTCAATCTTCAATCCTCAATACTCAGACTTCAACCCTCAATCCTAAATCCTCAACCCTCAATCCTCAATCCTCAATCATCAATCCTCAATCTTCAATACTCAATCCTCAATCCTCAATCCTCAATCCTCAATACACAGTCTTCAATCCTCAATCCTCAATCCTCAATCCTCAATCCTCAGTCATCAATCCTCAATCTTCAATACTCAATCGTCAAACCTCAGTCCTCAATTCTCAATCCTCAATCCTCGTTGCTCAAACCTCAATCCTCAACCCTCAGTCCTCATCCTCAGTTCTCAACCCTCAATCCTCAAACCTCAATCTTCAATCCTCAATCTTCAATCCTGAATAATCAATCTCCAATCCTGGATCATCAATCCCCAATCCTCAATCCTTAATCCTCAATCTTCAATCCTCAACCCCAGTCCTCACTATTCAATCCTCAATGCTGAATCCTCAGTCCTCAATCCCCAATCCTCAGTCCTCAATCCTCAATCATCAAACCTCAAACCTCAATCCTCAACCCTCAGCCCTCATCCTCAATCCTCAATCCTGAATCCTCAATCCTCAATCTTCAATCCTCAATACTCAGTCTTCAATCATCAATCCTCAATCCTCAATCCTCAATCCTCAATCCTCAATCTTCAATCCTCAATACTCAGTCTTCAATCATCAATCCTCAATCCTCAATCCTCAATCCTCAATCCTCAATCATCAATCCTCAATATTCAGTCATCAACCTTCAATCCTCAATACTCAATTTTCAATCCTCAATACTCAATCCTCAATCGTCAATCCTCATTCTTCAATCCTCAATCCTCAATCTTCAATCCTCAATCCTGAATCCTCAATCCTCAATCTTCAATCCTCAATCCTGAATCCTCAATCCTCAATCTTCAATCCTCAATCCTCAGTTCTCAATCATCAATCCTCAATCCTCAATCCTCAATCCTCAATCCTCAATCATCAATCCTCAATCCTCAATCATCGGCCTTCAATCCTCAATACTCAATCTTCAAACCTCAATACTCAATCCACTATCGTCAATTCTCATTCTTCAATCCTCAATACCCATTCCTCAATCCTCAATCCTCTATCCTCCATCCTCAATTCTCAATCCTCAATCCTCTGTCCTCAGTCCTCAAACCTCAAACCTCAACCCTCAGCCCTCATCCTCAATCCTCAATACTCAATCTTCAATCCTCAATCCTCAATCCTCAATCCTCAATCCTCAATCCTCAGTCATCAATCCTCAATCTTCAATACTCAATCGTCAATCCTCAGTCCTCAATTCTCAATCCTCAATCCTCGTTCCTCAAACCTCAATCCTCAACCCTCAGTCCTCATACTCAATTCTCAATTCTCAATCCTCAAACCTCAATCTTCAATCCTCAATACTCAATCCTCAATCCTCAATAGTCAACCATCAATCCTCAATTCTCAATACTCAATAGAATATCCTGAATTCTCAGTATTCGATACTCTAACCTCAATCCTCAACCCTCAGCCCTCATCCTCCACCCTCAATCCTCAATCCTCAAACCTCAATCTTCAATCCTCAATACTCAATCTTCGATTCTCAAACCTCAATCCTCAATCCTCAATCCCCAGTCCGCAATCTTCAATCGTCAATCCTCAATCCTCAATCCTCAATCCTCAATCTGCAATCATCAATCCTCAATCTTGAACACTCAATCCTCAACCGTCAATCCTCAATCTTCAATCCTCAATCCTCAATCCTCAATTCTCAATCCTCAATCTTCAATCCTCAATACTCAGACTTCAACCCTCAATCCTAAATCCTCAACCCTCAATCCTCAATCCTCAATCATCAATCCTCAATCTTCAATACTCAATCCTCAATCCTCAATCCTCAATCCTCAATACACAGTCTTCAATCCTCAATCCTCAATCCTCAATCCTCAATCCTCAGTCATCAATCCTCAATCTTCAATACTCAATCGTCAAACCTCAGTCCTCAATTCTCAATCCTCAATCCTCGTTGCTCAAACCTCAATCCTCAACCCTCAGTCCTCATCCTCAGTTCTCAACCCTCAATCCTCAAACCTCAATCTTCAATCCTCAATCTTCAATCCTGAATAGTCAATCTCCAATCCTGGATCATCAATCCCCAATCCTCAATCCTTAATCCTCAATCTTCAATCCTCAACCCCAGTCCTCACTATTCAATCCTCAATGCTGAATCCTCAGTCCTCAATCCCCAATCCTCAGTCCTCAATCCTCAATCATCAAACCTCAAACCTCAATCCTCAACCCTCAGCCCTCATCCTCAATCCTCAATCCTGAATCCTCAATCCTCAATCTTCAATCCTCAATACTCAGTCTTCAATCATCAATCCTCAATCCTCAATCCTCAATCCTCAATCCTCAATCTTCAATCCTCAATACTCAGTCTTCAATCATCAATCCTCAATCCTCAATCCTCAATCCTCAACCCTCAATCATCAATCCTCAATATTCAGTCATCAACCTTCAATCCTCAATACTCAATTTTCAATCCTCAATACTCAATCCTCAATCGTCAATCCTCATTCTTCAATCCTCAATACACAATCCTCAATCCTCAATCCTCAATCCTCCATCCTCAATTCTCAATCCTCAATCCTGAATCCTCAATCCTCAATCTTCAATCCTCAATCCTCAGTTCTCAATCATCAATCCTCAATCCTCAATCCTCAATCCTCAATCCTCAATCATCAATCCTCAATCCTCAATCATCGGCCTTCAATCCTCAATACTCAATCTTCAAACCTCAATACTCAATCCACTATCGTCAATTCTCATTCTTCAATCCTCAATACCCATTCCTCAATCCTCAATCCTCTATCCTCCATCCTCAATTCTCAATCCTCAATCCTCTGTCCTCAGTCCTCAAACCTCAAACCTCAACCCTCAGCCCTCATCCTCAATCCTCAATACTCAATCTTCAATCCTCAATCCTCAATCCTCAATCCTCAATCCTCAATCCTCAGTCATCAATCCTCAATCTTCAATACTCAATCGTCAATCCTCAGTCCTCAATTCTCAATCCTCAATCCTCGTTCCTCAAACCTCAATCCTCAACCCTCAGTCCTCATACTCAATTCTCAATTCTCAATCCTCAAACCTCAATCTTCAATCCTCAATACTCAATCCTCAATCCTCAATAGTCAACCATCAATCCTCAATTCTCAATACTCAATAGAATATCCTGAATTCTCAGTATTCGATACTCTAACCTCAATCCTCAACCCTCAGCCCTCATCCTCCACCCTCAATCCTCAATCCTCAAACCTCAATCTTCAATCCTCAATACTCAATCTTCGATTCTCAAACCTCAATCCTCAATCCTCAATCCCCAGTCCGCAATCTTCAATCGTCAATCCTCAATCCTCAATCCTCAATCCTCAATCTGCAATCATCAATCCTCAATCTTGAACACTCAATCCTCAACCGTCAATCCTCAATCTTCAATCCTCAATCCTCAATCCTCAATTCTCAATCCTCAATCTTCAATCCTCAATACTCAGACTTCAACCCTCAATCCTAAATCCTCAACCCTCAATCCTCAATCCTCAATCATCAATCCTCAATCTTCAATACTCAATCCTCAATCCTCAATCCTCAATCCTCAATACACAGTCTTCAATCCTCAATCCTCAATCCTCAATCCTCAATCCTCAGTCATCAATCCTCAATCTTCAATACTCAATCGTCAAACCTCAGTCCTCAATTCTCAATCCTCAATCCTCGTTGCTCAAACCTCAATCCTCAACCCTCAGTCCTCATCCTCAGTTCTCAACCCTCAATCCTCAAACCTCAATCTTCAATCCTCAATCTTCAATCCTGAATAGTCAATCTCCAATCCTGGATCATCAATCCCCAATCCTCAATCCTTAATCCTCAATCTTCAATCCTCAACCCCAGTCCTCACTATTCAATCCTCAATGCTGAATCCTCAGTCCTCAATCCCCAATCCTCAGTCCTCAATCCTCAATCATCAAACCTCAAACCTCAATCCTCAACCCTCAGCCCTCATCCTCAATCCTCAATCCTGAATCCTCAATCCTCAATCTTCAATCCTCAATACTCAGTCTTCAATCATCAATCCTCAATCCTCAATCCTCAATCCTCAATCCTCAATCTTCAATCCTCAATACTCAGTCTTCAATCATCAATCCTCAATCCTCAATCCTCAATCCTCAACCCTCAATCATCAATCCTCAATATTCAGTCATCAACCTTCAATCCTCAATACTCAATTTTCAATCCTCAATACTCAATCCTCAATCGTCAATCCTCATTCTTCAATCCTCAATACACAATCCTCAATCCTCAATCCTCAATCCTCCATCCTCAATTCTCAATCCTCAATCCTGAATCCTCAATCCTCAATCTTCAATCCTCAATCCTCAGTTCTCAATCATCAATCCTCAATCCTCAATCCTCAATCCTCAATCCTCAATCATCAATCCTCAATCCTCAATCATCGGCCTTCAATCCTCAATACTCAATCTTCAAACCTCAATACTCAATCCACTATCGTCAATTCTCATTCTTCAATCCTCAATACCCATTCCTCAATCCTCAATCCTCTATCCTCCATCCTCAATTCTCAATCCTCAATCCTCTGTCCTCAGTCCTCAAACCTCAAACCTCAACCCTCAGCCCTCATCCTCAATCCTCAATACTCAATCTTCAATCCTCAATCCTCAATCCTCAATCCTCAATCCTCAATCCTCAGTCATCAATCCTCAATCTTCAATACTCAATCGTCAATCCTCAGTCCTCAATTCTCAATCCTCAATCCTCGTTCCTCAAACCTCAATCCTCAACCCTCAGTCCTCATACTCAATTCTCAATTCTCAATCCTCAAACCTCAATCTTCAATCCTCAATACTCAATCCTCAATCCTCAATAGTCAACCATCAATCCTCAATTCTCAATACTCAATAGAATATCCTGAATTCTCAGTATTCGATACTCTAACCTCAATCCTCAACCCTCAGCCCTCATCCTCCACCCTCAATCCTCAATCCTCAAACCTCAATCTTCAATCCTCAATACTCAATCTTCGATTCTCAAACCTCAATCCTCAATCCTCAATCCCCAGTCCGCAATCTTCAATCGTCAATCCTCAATCCTCAATCCTCAATCCTCAATCTGCAATCATCAATCCTCAATCTTCAACACTCAATCCTCAACCGTCAATCCTCAATCTTCAATCCTCAATCCTCAATCCTCAATTCTCAATCCTCAATCTTCAATCCTCAATACTCAGACTTCAACCCTCAATCCTAAATCCTCAACCCTCAATCCTCAATCCTCAATCATCAATCCTCAATCTTCAATACTCAATCCTCAATCCTCAATCCTCAATCCTCAATACACAGTCTTCAATCCTCAATCCTCAATCCTCAATCCTCAATCCTCAGTCATCAATCCTCAATCTTCAATACTCAATCGTCAAACCTCAGTCCTCAATTCTCAATCCTCAATCCTCGTTGCTCAAACCTCAATCCTCAACCCTCAGTCCTCATCCTCAGTTCTCAACCCTCAATCCTCAAACCTCAATCTTCAATCCTCAATCTTCAATCCTGAATAATCAATCTCCAATCCTGGATCATCAATCCCCAATCCTCAATCCTTAATCCTCAATCTTCAATCCTCAACCCCAGTCCTCACTATTCAATCCTCAATGCTGAATCCTCAGTCCTCAATCCCCAATCCTCAGTCCTCAATCCTCAATCATCAAACCTCAAACCTCAATCCTCAACCCTCAGCCCTCATCCTCAATCCTCAATCCTGAATCCTCAATCCTCAATCTTCAATCCTCAATACTCAGTCTTCAATCATCAATCCTCAATCCTCAATCCTCAATCCTCAATCCTCAATCTTCAATCCTCAATACTCAGTCTTCAATCATCAATCCTCAATCCTCAATCCTCAATCCTCAATCCTCAATCATCAATCCTCAATATTCAGTCATCAACCTTCAATCCTCAATACTCAATTTTCAATCCTCAATACTCAATCCTCAATCGTCAATCCTCATTCTTCAATCCTCAATACACAATCCTCAATCCTCAATCCTCAATCCTCCATCCTCAATTCTCAATCCTCAATCCTCTGTCCTCAGTCCTCAAACCTCAATCCTCAACCCTCAGCCCTCATCCTCAATCCTCAATCCTGAATCATCAACCTTCAATCCTCAATACTCAATCTTCAATCCTCAATACTCAATCCTCAATCGTCAACTCTCATTCTTCAATCATCAATACCCATTCCTCAATCCTCAATCCTCAATCCTCCATCCTCAATTCTCAATCCTCAATCCTCAGTCCTCAGTCCTCAAACCTCAATCCTCAACCCTCAGCCCTCATTCTCAATCCTCAATCCTGAATCCTCAATCCTCAATCTTCAATCCTCAATCCTCAGTTCTCAATCATCAACCTTCAATCCTCAATACTCAATCTTCAAACCTCAATACTCAGTCCACAGTCGTCAATTCTCATTCTTCAATCCTCAATACCCAATCCACAATCCTCAATCCTCTATCCTCCATCCTCAATTCTCAATCCTCAATCCTCTGTCCTCAGTCCTCAAACCTCAAACCTCAACCCTCAGCCCTCATCCTCAATCCTCAATCCTCATTCTTCAATCCTGAATACCCAATCCTCAATCTTCAACACTCAATCCTCAATCCTCGATTCTCAATCCTCAATCCTCAGTCCTCAGTCCTCAAACCTCAATCCTCAACCCTCAGCCATCATCCTCAATCCTCAATCCTCGTTCCTCAATCCTCAATACTCAATCCTCAATCCTCAATAGTCAATCTCCAATCCTAGATCCTCAATCCCCAATACTCAATCCTCAATCATCAATCTTCAATCCTCAATCTTCAATCCTCAATCCTCAATCCTCAATCCTCAATCCTCAATCCTCGATCATCAATCCTCAATATTCAACACTCAATACTCAATCCTCAATCCTCAATCCTCAATCCTCAATCATCAATCCTCAATCTTCAATACTTAATCATCAATGCTCAATCCTCAATCTTCAATACTCACTCTTCAATCCTCAAACCTCAATCCTCAATCCCCAATCCTCAATCTTCAATCCTCAATCCTCAATCCTCAGTCCTCAATCCTCAATCCTCAATCATCAATACTCAATCTTCAATCCTCCATCCTCAATCCTCAATCCTCAGTCATGAATACTCAATCTTCAATACTCAATCCTCAATCCTCAATCCTCAATCCTCAATCCTCAGTCCTCAATCCTCATTCCTCAAAGCTCAATCCTCAACCCTCAGTCCTCACCCTCAATTCTCAATTCTCTGTCCTCAATCCTCAATCCTCAATCTTCAATCCTGAATAATCAATCTCCAATCCTGGATCCTATATCCCCAATCCTCAATCCGTAATCCTCAATCTTCAATCCACAATCCCCAGTCCTCAATCTTCAATCCTCAATGCTGAATCCTCAGTCCTCAATCCCCAATCCTCAGTCCTTAATCCTCAATCATCAAACCTCAAACCTCAATCCTCAACCCTCAGCCCTCATCCTCAATCCTCAATCCTGAATCCTCAATCCTCAATCTTAAATCCTCAATCCTCAATCTTCAATCCTCAATACTCAGTCTTCAATCATCAATCCTCAATCCTCAATCCTCAATCCTGAATCATCAACCTTCAATCCTCAATACTCAATCTTCAATCCTCAATACTCAATCCTCAATCGTCAATCCTCATTATTCAATCATCAATACCCAATCGTCAATCCTTAATCCTCAATCCTTCATCCTCAGTTCTCAATCCACAATCCTCAGTCCTCAGTCCTCAAATCTCAATCCTCAACCCTCAGCCCTCATTCTCAATCCTCAATCCTGAATCCTCAATCCTCAATCTTCAATCCTCAATCCTCAGTTCTCAATCATCAATCCTCAATCCTCAGTCCTCAATCCTCAATCCTCAATCATCAATCCTCAATCCTCAATCATCAACCTTCAGTCCTCAATACTCAATCTTCAAACCTCAATACTCAATCCACAATCGTCAATTCTCATTCTTCAATCCTCAATACCCATTCCTCAATCCTCAATCCTGTATCCTCCATCCTCAATTCTCAATCCTCAATCCTCTGTCCTCAGTCCTCAAACCTCAAACCTCAACCCTCAGCCGTCATCCTCAATCCTCAGCCCTCATCCTCAATCCTCAATCCTGAATCCTCAATCCTCAATCTTAAATCCTCAATACTCAGTCTTCAATCATCAATCCTCAATCCTCAATCCTCAATCCTCAATCCTCAATCTTCAATCCTCAATACTCAGTCTTCAATCATCAATCCTCAATCCTCAATCCTCAATCCTGAATCAACAACCTTCAATCCTCAATACTCAATCTTCAATCCTCAATACTCAATTATCAATCGTCAATCCTCATTCTTCAATCATCAATACCCAATCGTCAATCCTCAATCCTCAATCCTTCAACCTCAGTTCTCAATCCTCAATCCTCAGTCCTCAGTCCTCCAATCTCAATCCTCAACCCTCAGCCCTCATTCTCAATCCTCAATCCTGAATCCTCAATCCTCAATCTTCAATCCTCAATCCTCAGTTCTCAATCATCAATCCTCAATCCTCAATCCTCAATCCTCATTCCTCAATCATCAATCCTCAATCCCCAATCATCAACCTTCAGTCCTCAATACTCAATCTTCAAACCTCAATACTCAATCCACAATCGTCAATTCTCATTCTTCAATCCTCAATACCCATTCCTCAATCCTCAATCCTCTATCCTCCATCCTCAATTCTCAATCCTCAATCCTCTGTCCTCAGTCCTCAAACCTCAAACCTCAACCCTCAGCCCTCATCCTCAATCCTCAATACTCAATCTTCAATCCTCAATCCTCAATCCTCAATCCTCAATCCTCAATCCTCAGTCATCAATCCTCAATCTTCAATACTCAATCGTCAATCCTCAGTCCTCAATTCTCAGTCCTCAATCCTCGTTCCTCAAACCTCAATCCTCAACCCTCAGTCCTCATACTCAATTCTCAATTCTCAATCCTCAAACCTCAATCTTCAATCCTCAATACTCAATCCTCAATCCTCAATAGTCAACCATCAATCCTCAATTCTCAATACTCAATAAGATATCCTGAATTCTCAGTATTCGATACTCTAACCTCAATCCTCAACCCTCAGCCCTCATCCTCCACCCTCAAACCTCAATCCTCAAACCTCATTCTTCAATCCTCAATACTCAATCTTCGATTCTCAAACCTCAATCCTCAATCCTCAATCCCCAGTCCGCAATCTTCAATCGTCAATCCTCAATCCTCAATCCTCAATCCTCAATCTGCAATCATCAATCCTCAATCTTCAACACTCAATCCTCAACCGTCAATCCTCAATCTTCAATCCTCAATCCTCAATCCTCAATTCTCAATCCTCAATCTTCAATCCTCAATACTCAGCCTTCAACCCTCAATCCTCAATCCTCAACCCTCAATCCTCAATCCTCAATCATCAATCCTCAATCTTCAATACTCAATCCTCAATCCTCAATCCTCAATCCTCAATACACAGTCTTCAATCCTCAATCCTCAATCCTCAATCCTCAATCCTCAATCCTCAGTCATCAATCCTCAATCTTCAATACTCAATCGTCAGTCCTCAGTCCTCAATTCTCAATCCTCAATCCTCGTTCCTCAAACCTCAATCCTCAACCCTCAGTCCTCATCCTCAGTTCTGAACCCTCAATCCTCAAACCTCAATCTTCAATCCTCAATCTTCAATCCTGAATAATCAATCTCCATTCCTGGATCATCAATCCCCAATCCTCAATCCTTAATCCTCAATCTTCAATCCTCAACCCCAGTCCTCAATCTTCAATCCTCAATGCTGAATCCTCAGTCCTCAATCCCCAATCCTCAGTCCTCAATCCTCAATCATCAAACCTCAAACCTCAATCCTCAACCCTCAGCCCTCATCCTCAATCCTCAATCCTGAATCCTCAATCCTCAGTCTTCAATCCTCAATACTCTGTCTTCAATCATCAGCCCTCAATACTCAATCCTCAATCCTCAATCCTCAATCTTCAATCCTCAATACTCAGTCTTCAATCATCAATCCTCAATCCTCAATCCTCAATCCTCAATCCTCAATCATCAATCCTCAATATTCAGTCATCAACCTTCAATCCTCGATCATCAATCCTCAATACTCAACACTCAATACTCAATCCTCAATCCTCAATCCTCAATCCTCAATCATCAATCCTCAATCTTCAATACTTAATCATCAATGCTCAATCCTCAATCTTCAATACTCACTTTTCAATCCTCAATCCTCAATCCTCAAACCTCAATCTTCAATCCTCAATACTCAATCTTCGATTATCAATTCTCAAACCTCAATCCTCAATCCCCAATCCTCAATCTTCAATCTTCAATCCTCAATCCTCAGTCCTCAATCCTCAATCCTCAATCATCAATACTCAATCTTCAATCCTCCATCCTCAATCCTCAATCCTCAATCCTCAGTCATGAATACTCAATCTTCAATACTCAATCCTCAATCCTCAATCCTCAATATTCAATCATCAACCTTCAATCCTCAATACTCAATCTTCAATCCTCAATACTCGAACCTCAATCGTCAATCCTCATTCTTCAATCCTCAATACACAATCCTCAATCCTCAATCCTCAATCCTCCATCTTCAATTCTCAATCCTCAATCCTCTGTCCTCAGTCCTCAAACCTCAATCCTCAACCCGCAGCCCTCATCCTCAATCCTCAATCCTGAATCATCAACCTTCAATCCTCAATACTCAATCTTCAATCCTCAATACTCAATCCTCAATCGTCAATCCTCATTCTTCAATCATCAATACCCAATCGTCAATCCTCAATCCTCAATCCTTCATCCTCAATTCTCAATCCTCAATCCTCAGTCCTCAGTCCTCAAATCTCAATCCTCAACCCTCAGCCCTCATTCTCAATCCTCAATCCTGAATCCTCAATCCTCAATCTTCAATCCTCAATCCTCAGTTCTCAATCATCAATCCTCAATCCTCAATCCTCAATCCTCAATCCTCAATCATCAATCCTCAATCCTCAATCATCAACCTTCAATCCTCAATACTCAATCTTCAAACCTCAATACTCAATCCACAATCGTCAATTCCCATTCTTCAATCCTCAATACCCATTCCTCAATCCTCAATCCTCTATCCTCCATCCTCAATTCTCAATCCTCAATCCTCTGTCCTCAGTCCTCAAACCTCAAACCTCAACCCTCAGCCCTCATCCTCAATCCTCAATACTCAATCTTCAATCCTCAATCCTCAATCCTCAATCCTCAATCCTCAATCCACAGTCATCAATCCTCAATCTTCAATACTCAATCGTCAATCCTCAGTCCTCAATTCTCAATCCTCAATCCTCGTTCCTCAAACCTCAATCCTCATCCCTCAGTCCTCAACTCAATTCTCAATTCTCAATCCTCAAACCTCAATCTTCAATCCTCAATACTCAATCCTCAATCCTCAATATTCAATCATCAACCTTCAATCCTCAATACTCAATCTTCAATCCTCAATACTCGAACCTCAATCGTCAATCCTCATTCTTCAATCCTCAATACACAATCCTCAATCCTCAATCCTCAATCCTCCATCTTCAATTCTCAATCCTCAATCCTCTGTCCTCAGTCCTCAAACCTCAATCCTCAACCCGCAGCCCTCATCCTCAATCCTCAATCCTGAATCATCAACCTTCAATCCTCAATACTCAATCTTCAATCCTCAATACTCAATCCTCAATCGTCAATCCTCATTCTTCAATCATCAATACCCAATCGTCAATCCTCAATCCTCAATCCTTCATCCTCAATTCTCAATCCTCAATCCTCAGTCCTCAGTCCTCAAATCTCAATCCTCAACCCTCAGCCCTCATTCTCAATCCTCAATCCTGAATCCTCAATCCTCAATCTTCAATCCTCAATCCTCAGTTCTCAATCATCAATCCTCAATCCTCAGTCCTCAATCCTCAATCCTCAATCATCAATCCTCAATCCTCAATCATCAACCTTCAGTCCTCAATACTCAATCTTCAAACCTCAATACTCAATCCACAATCGTCAATTCTCATTCTTCAATCCTCAATACCCATTCCTCAATCCTCAATCCTGTATCCTCCATCCTCAATTCTCAATCCTCAATCCTCTGTCCTCAGTCCTCAAACCTCAAACCTCAACCCTCAGCCCTCATCCTCAATCCTCAGCCCTCATCCTCAATCCTCTATCCTGAATCCTCAATCCTCAATCTTAAATCCTCAATACTCAGTCTTCAATCATCAATCCTCAATCCTCAATCCTCAATCCTCAATCCTCAATCTTCAATCCTCAATACTCAGTCTTCAATCATCAATCCTCAATCCTCAATCCTCAATCCTGAATCAACAACCTTCAATCCTCAATACTCAATCTTCAATCCTCAATACTCAATTATCAATCGTCAATCCTCATTCTTCAATCATCAATACCCAATCGTCAATCCTCAATCCTCAATCCTTCAACCTCAGTTCTCAATCCTCAATCCTCAGTCCTCAGTCCTCCAATCTCAATCCTCAACCCTCAGCCCTCATTCTCAATCCTCAATCCTGAATCCTCAATCCTCAATCTTCAATCCTCAATCCTCAGTTCTCAATCATCAATCCTCAATCCTCAATCCTCAATCCTCATTCCTCAATCATCAATCCTCAATCCCCAATCATCAACCTTCAGTCCTCAATACTCAATCTTCAAACCTCAATACTCAATCCACAATCGTCAATTCTCATTCTTCAATCCTCAATACCCATTCCTCAATCCTCAATCCTCTATCCTCCATCCTCAATTCTCAATCCTCAATCCTCTGTCCTCAGTCCTCAAACCTCAAACCTCAACCCTCAGCCCTCATCCTCAATCCTCAATACTCAATCTTCAATCCTCAATCCTCAATCCTCAATCCTCAATCCTCAATCCTCAGTCATCAATCCTCAATCTTCAATACTCAATCGTCAATCCTCAGTCCTCAATTCTCAGTCCTCAATCCTCGTTCCTCAAACCTCAATCCTCAACCCTCAGTCCTCATACTCAATTCTCAATTCTCAATCCTCAAACCTCAATCTTCAATCCTCAATACTCAATCCTCAATCCTCAATAGTCAACCATCAATCCTCAATTCTCAATACTCAATAAGATATCCTGAATTCTCAGTATTCGATACTCTAACCTCAATCCTCAACCCTCAGCCCTCATCCTCCACCCTCAATCCTCAATCCTCAAACCTCATTCTTCAATCCTCAATACTCAATCTTCGATTCTCAAACCTCAATCCTCAATCCTCAATCCCCAGTCCGCAATCTTCAATCGTCAATCCTCAATCCTCAATCCTCAATCCTCAATCTGCAATCATCAATCCTCAATCTTCAACACTCAATCCTCAACCGTCAATCCTCAATCTTCAATCCTCAATCCTCAATCCTCAATTCTCAATCCTCAATCTTCAATCCTCAATACTCAGCCTTCAACCCTCAATCCTCAATCCTCAACCCTCAATCCTCAATCCTCAATCATCAATCCTCAATCTTCAATACTCAATCCTCAATCCTCAATCCTCAATCCTCAATACACAGTCTTCAATCCTCAATCCTCAATCCTCAATCCTCAATCCTCAATCCTCAGTCATCAATCCTCAATCTTCAATACTCAATCGTCAGTCCTCAGTCCTCAATTCTCAATCCTCAATCCTCGTTCCTCAAACCTCAATCCTCAACCCTCAGTCCTCATCCTCAGTTCTGAACCCTCAATCCTCAAACCTCAATCTTCAATCCTCAATCTTCAATCCTGAATAATCAATCTCCATTCCTGGATCATCAATCCCCAATCCTCAATCCTTAATCCTCAATCTTCAATCCTCAACCCCAGTCCTCAATCTTCAATCCTCAATGCTGAATCCTCAGTCCTCAATCCCCAATCCTCAGTCCTCAATCCTCAATCATCAAACCTCAAACCTCAATCCTCAACCCTCAGCCCTCATCCTCAATCCTCAATCCTGAATCCTCAATCCTCAGTCTTCAATCCTCAATACTCTGTCTTCAATCATCAGCCCTCAATACTCAATCCTCAATCCTCAATCCTCAATCTTCAATCCTCAATACTCAGTCTTCAATCCTCAATCCTCAATCCTCAATCCTCAATCATCAATCCTCAATCTTCAATACTTAATCATCAATGCTCAATCCTCAATCTTCAATACTCACTTTTCAATCCTCAATCCTCAATCCTCAAACCTCAATCTTCAATCCTCAATACTCAATCTTCGATTATCAATTCTCAAACCTCAATCCTCAATCCCCAATCCTCAATCTTCAATCTTCAATCCTCAATCCTCAGTCCTCAATCCTCAATCCTCAATCATCAATACTCAATCTTCAATCCTCCATCCTCAATCCTCAATCCTCAATCCTCAGTCATGAATACTCAATCTTCAATACTCAATCCTCAATCCTCAATCCTCAATATTCAATCATCAACCTTCAATCCTCAATACTCAATCTTCAATCCTCAATACTCGAACCTCAATCGTCAATCCTCATTCTTCAATCCTCAATACACAATCCTCAATCCTCAATCCTCAATCCTCCATCTTCAATTCTCAATCCTCAATCCTCTGTCCTCAGTCCTCAAACCTCAATCCTCAACCCGCAGCCCTCATCCTCAATCCTCAATCCTGAATCATCAACCTTCAATCCTCAATACTCAATCTTCAATCCTCAATACTCAATCCTCAATCGTCAATCCTCATTCTTCAATCATCAATACCCAATCGTCAATCCTCAATCCTCAATCCTTCATCCTCAATTCTCAATCCTCAATCCTCAGTCCTCAGTCCTCAAATCTCAATCCTCAACCCTCAGCCCTCATTCTCAATCCTCAATCCTGAATCCTCAATCCTCAATCTTCAATCCTCAATCCTCAGTTCTCAATCATCAATCCTCAATCCTCAATCCTCAATCCTCAATCCTCAATCATCAATCCTCAATCCTCAATCATCAACCTTCAATCCTCAATACTCAATCTTCAAACCTCAATACTCAATCCACAATCGTCAATTCCCATTCTTCAATCCTCAATACCCATTCCTCAATCCTCAATCCTCTATCCTCCATCCTCAATTCTCAATCCTCAATCCTCTGTCCTCAGTCCTCAAACCTCAAACCTCAACCCTCAGCCCTCATCCTCAATCCTCAATACTCAATCTTCAATCCTCAATCCTCAATCCTCAATCCTCAATCCTCAATCCACAGTCATCAATCCTCAATCTTCAATACTCAATCGTCAATCCTCAGTCCTCAATTCTCAATCCTCAATCCTCGTTCCTCAAACCTCAATCCTCATCCCTCAGTCCTCAACTCAATTCTCAATTCTCAATCCTCAAACCTCAATCTTCAATCCTCAATACTCAATCCTCTATCCTCAATATTCAATCATCAACCTTCAATCCTCAATACTCAATCTTCAGTCCTCAATACTCGAACCTCAATCGTCAATCCTCATTCTTCAATCCTCAATACACAATCCTCAATCCTCAATCCTCAATCCTCCATCTTCAATTCTCAATCCTCAATCCTCTGTCCTCAGTCCTCAAACCTCAATCCTCAACCCGCAGCCCTCATCCTCAATCCTCAATCCTGAATCATCAACCTTCAATCCTCAATACTCAATCTTCAATCCTCAATACTCAATCCTCAATCGTCAATCCTCATTCTTCAATCATCAATACCCAATCGTCAATCCTCAATCCTCAATCCTTCATCCTCAATTCTCAATCCTCAATCCTCAGTCCTCAGTCCTCAAATCTCAATCCTCAACCCTCAGCCCTCATTCTCAATCCTCAATCCTGAATCCTCAATCCTCAATCTTCAATCCTCAATCCTCAGTTCTCAATCATCAATCCTCAATCCTCAATCCTCAATCCTCAATCCTCAATCATCAATCCTCAATCCTCAATCATCAACCTTCAATCCTCAATACTCAATCTTCAAACCTCAATACTCAATCCACAATCGTCAATTCTCATTCTTCAATCCTCAATACCCATTCCTCAATCCTCAATCCTCTATCCTCCATCCTCAATTCTCAATCCTCAATCCTCTGTCCTCAGTCCTCAAACCTCAAACCTCAACCCTCAGCCCTCATCCTCAATCCTCAATACTCAATCTTCAATCCTCAATCCTCAATCCTCAATCCTCAATCCTCAATCCACAGTCATCAATCCTCAATCTTCAATACTCAATCGTCAATCCTCAGTCCTCAATTCTCAATCCTCAATCCTCGTTCCTCAAACCTCAATCCTCATCCCTCAGTCCTCAACTCAATTCTCAATTCTCAATCCTCAAACCTCAATCTTCAATCCTCAATACTCAATCCTCAATCCTCAATAGTCAACCATCAATCCTCAATTCTCAATACTCAATAGAATATCCTGAATTCTCAGTATTCGATACTCTAACCTCAATCCTCAAACCTCAGCCCTCATCCTCCACCCTCAATCCTCAATCCTCAAACCTCAATCTTCAATCCTCAATTCCCAAATCTTCGATTCTCAAACCTCAATCCTCAATCCTCAATCCCCAATCCGCAATCTTCAATCGTCAATCCTCAATCCTCAATCCTCAATCTTCAATACTCAATCCTCAATCCTCAATCCTCAATCCTCAATACACAGTCTTCAATACTCAATCTTCAATCCTCAATACTCAATCCTCAATCGTCAATCCTCATTCTTCAATCCTCAATACACAATCCTCAATCCTCAATCCTCAATCCTCCATCCTCAATTCTCAATCCTCAATCCTCTGTCCTCAGTCCTCAAACCTCAATCCTCAACCCTCAGCCCTCATCCTCAATCCTCAATCCTGAATCATCAACCTTCAATCCTCAATACTCAATCTTCAATCCTCAATACTCAATCCTCAATCGTCAATCCTCATTCTTCAATCATCAATACCCAATCCTCAATCCTCAATCCCCAATCATCAACCTTCAGTCCTCAATACTCAATCTTCAAACCTCAATACTCAATCCACAATCGTCAATTCTCATTCTTCAATCCTCAATACCCATTCCTCAATCCTCAATCCTCTATCCTCCATCCTCAATTCTCAATCCTCAATCCTCTGTCCTCAGTCCTCAAACCTCAAACCTCAACCCTCAGCCCTCATCCTCAATCCTCAATACTCAATCTTCAATCCTCAATCCTCAATCCTCAATCCTCAATCCTCAATCCTCAGTCATCAATCCTCAATCTTCAATACTCAATCGTCAATCCTCAGTCCTCAATTCTCAATCCTCAATCCTCGTTCCTCAAACCTCAATCCTCAACCCTCAGTCCTCATACTCAATTCTCAATTCTCAATCCTCAAACCTCAATCTTCAGTCCTCAATACTCAATCCTCAATCCTCAATAGTCAACCATCAATCCTCAATTCTCAATACTCAATAGAATATCCTGAATTCTCAGTATTCGATACTCTAACCAAAATCCTCAACCCTCAGCCCTCATCCTCCACCCTCAATCCTCAATCCTCAAACCTCAATCTTCAATCCTCAATACTCAATCTTCGATTCTCAAACCTCAATCCTCAATCCTCAATCCCCAGTCCGCAATCTTCAATCGTCAATCCTCAATCCTCAATCCTCAATCCTCAATCTGCAATCGTCAATCCTCAATCTTCAACACTCAATCCTCAACCGTCAATCCTCAATCTTCAATCCTGAATCCTCAATCCTCAATTCTCAATCCTCAATCTTCAATCCTCAACACTCAGTCTTCAACCCTCAATCCTCAATCCTCAACCCTCAATCCTCAATCCTCAATCACCAATCATCAATCTTCAATACGCAATCCTCAATCCTCAATCCTCAATCCTCAATACACAGTCTTCAATCCTCAATCCTCAATCCTCAATCCTCAATCCTCAATCCTCAGTCATCAATCCTCAATCTTCAATACTCAATCGTCAATCCTCAGTCCTCAATTCTCAATCCTCAATCCTCGTTCCTCAATCCTCAATACTCAATCCTCAATCCTCAATAGTCAATCTCCAATCCTAGATCCTCAATCCCCAATACTCAATCCTCAATCATCAATCTTCAATCCTCAATCTTCAATCCTCAATCCTCAATCCTCAATCCTCAATCCTCAATCCTCGATCATCAATCCTCAATATTCAACACTCAATACTCAATCCTCAATCCTCAATCCTCAATCCTCAATCATCAATCCTCAATCTTCAATACTTAATCATCAATGCTCAATCCTCAATCTTCAATACTCACTCTTCAATCCTCAAACCTCAATCCTCAATCCCCAATCCTCAATCTTCAATCCTCAATCCTCAATCCTCAGTCCTCAATCCTCAATCCTCAATCATCAATACTCAATCTTCAATCCTCCATCCTCAATCCTCAATCCTCAGTCATGAATACTCAATCTTCAATACTCAATCCTCAATCCTCAATCCTCAATCCTCAATCCTCAGTCCTCAATCCTCATTCCTCAAAGCTCAATCCTCAACCCTCAGTCCTCACCCTCAATTCTCAATTCTCTGTCCTCAATCCTCAATCCTCAATCTTCAATCCTGAATAATCAATCTCCAATCCTGGATCCTATATCCCCAATCCTCAATCCGTAATCCTCAATCTTCAATCCACAATCCCCAGTCCTCAATTTCAATCCTCAATGCTGAATCCTCAGTCCTCAATCCCCAATCCTCAGTCCTTAATCCTCAATCATCAAACCTCAAACCTCAATCCTCAACCCTCAGCCCTCATCCTCAATCCTCAATCCTGAATCCTCAATCCTCAATCTTAAATCCTCAATCTGCAATCATCAATCCTCAATCTTCAACACTCAATCCTCAACCGTCAATCCTCAATCTTCAATCCTCAATCCTCAATCCTCAATTCTCAATCCTCAATCTTCAATCCTCAATACTCAGCCTTCAACCCTCAATCCTCAATCCTCAACCCTCAATCCTCAATCCTCAATCATCAATCCTCAATCTTCAATACTCAATCCTCAATCCTCAATCCTCAATCCTCAATACACAGTCTTCAATCCTCAATCCTCAATCCTCAATCCTCAATCCTCAATCCTCAGTCATCAATCCTCAATCTTCAATACTCAATCGTCAGTCCTCAGTCCTCAATTCTCAATCCTCAATCCTCGTTCCTCAAACCTCAATCCTCAACCCTCAGTCCTCATCCTCAGTTCTGAACCCTCAATCCTCAAACCTCAATCTTCAATCCTCAATCTTCAATCCTGAATAATCAATCTCCATTCCTGGATCATCAATCCCCAATCCTCAATCCTTAATCCTCAATCTTCAATCCTCAACCCCAGTCCTCAATCTTCAATCCTCAATGCTGAATCCTCAGTCCTCAATCCCCAATCCTCAGTCCTCAATCCTCAATCATCAAACCTCAAACCTCAATCCTCAACCCTCAGCCCTCATCCTCAATCCTCAATCCTGAATCCTCAATCCTCAGTCTTCAATCCTCAATACTCTGTCTTCAATCATCAGCCCTCAATACTCAATCCTCAATCCTCAATCCTCAATCTTCAATCCTCAATACTCAGTCTTCAATCCTCAATCCTCAATCCTCAATCCTCAATCATCAATCCTCAATCTTCAATACTTAATCATCAATGCTCAATCCTCAATCTTCAATACTCACTTTTCAATCCTCAATCCTCAATCCTCAAACCTCAATCTTCAATCCTCAATACTCAATCTTCGATTATCAATTCTCAAACCTCAATCCTCAATCCCCAATCCTCAATCTTCAATCTTCAATCCTCAATCCTCAGTCCTCAATCCTCAATCCTCAATCATCAATACTCAATCTTCAATCCTCCATCCTCAATCCTCAATCCTCAATCCTCAGTCATGAATACTCAATCTTCAATACTCAATCCTCAATCCTCAATCCTCAATATTCAATCATCAACCTTCAATCCTCAATACTCAATCTTCAATCCTCAATACTCGAACCTCAATCGTCAATCCTCATTCTTCAATCCTCAATACACAATCCTCAATCCTCAATCCTCAATCCTCCATCTTCAATTCTCAATCCTCAATCCTCTGTCCTCAGTCCTCAAACCTCAATCCTCAACCCGCAGCCCTCATCCTCAATCCTCAATCCTGAATCATCAACCTTCAATCCTCAATACTCAATCTTCAATCCTCAATACTCAATCCTCAATCGTCAATCCTCATTCTTCAATCATCAATACCCAATCGTCAATCCTCAATCCTCAATCCTTCATCCTCAATTCTCAATCCTCAATCCTCAGTCCTCAGTCCTCAAATCTCAATCCTCAACCCTCAGCCCTCATTCTCAATCCTCAATCCTGAATCCTCAATCCTCAATCTTCAATCCTCAATCCTCAGTTCTCAATCATCAATCCTCAATCCTCAATCCTCAATCCTCAATCCTCAATCATCAATCCTCAATCCTCAATCATCAACCTTCAATCCTCAATACTCAATCTTCAAACCTCAATACTCAATCCACAATCGTCAATTCCCATTCTTCAATCCTCAATACCCATTCCTCAATCCTCAATCCTCTATCCTCCATCCTCAATTCTCAATCCTCAATCCTCTGTCCTCAGTCCTCAAACCTCAAACCTCAACCCTCAGCCCTCATCCTCAATCCTCAATACTCAATCTTCAATCCTCAATCCTCAATCCTCAATCCTCAATCCTCAATCCACAGTCATCAATTCTCAATCTTCAATACTCAATCGTCAATCCTCAGTCCTCAATTCTCAATCCTCAATCCTCGTTCCTCAAACCTCAATCCTCATCCCTCAGTCCTCAACTCAATTCTCAATTCTCAATCCTCAAACCTCAATCTTCAATCCTCAATACTCAATCCTCAATCCTCAATATTCAATCATCAACCTTCAATCCTCAATACTCAATCTTCAATCCTCAATACTCGAACCTCAATCGTCAATCCTCATTCTTCAATCCTCAATACACAATCCTCAATCCTCAATCCTCAATCCTCCATCTTCAATTCTCAATCCTCAATCCTCTGTCCTCAGTCCTCAAACCTCAATCCTCAACCCGCAGCCCTCATCCTCAATCCTCAATCCTGAATCATCAACCTTCAATCCTCAATACTCAATCTTCAATCCTCAATACTCAATCCTCAATCGTCAATCCTCATTCTTCAATCATCAATACCCAATCGTCAATCCTCAATCCTCAATCCTTCATCCTCAATTCTCAATCCTCAATCCTCAGTCCTCAGTCCTCAAATCTCAATCCTCAACCCTCAGCCCTCATTCTCAATCCTCAATCCTGAATCCTCAATCCTCAATCTTCAATCCTCAATCCTCAGTTCTCAATCATCAATCCTCAATCCTCAATCCTCAATCCTCAATCCTCAATCATCAATCCTCAATCCTCAATCATCAACCTTCAATCCTCAATACTCAATCTTCAAACCTCAATACTCAATCCACAATCGTCAATTCTCATTCTTCAATCCTCAATACCCATTCCTCAATCCTCAATCCTCTATCCTCCATCCTCAATTCTCAATCCTCAATCCTCTGTCCTCAGTCCTCAAACCTCAAACCTCAACCCTCAGCCCTCATCCTCAATCCTCAATACTCAATCTTCAATCCTCAATCCTCAATCCTCAATCCTCAATCCTCAATCCACAGTCATCAATCCTCAATCTTCAATACTCAATCGTCAATCCTCAGTCCTCAATTCTCAATCCTCAATCCTCGTTCCTCAAACCTCAATCCTCATCCCTCAGTCCTCAACTCAATTCTCAATTCTCAATCCTCAAACCTCAATCTTCAATCCTCAATACTCAATCCTCAATCCTCAATAGTCAACCATCAATCCTCAATTCTCAATACTCAATAGAATATCCTGAATTCTCAGTATTCGATACTCTAACCTCAATCCTCAAACCTCAGCCCTCATCCTCCACCCTCAATCCTCAATCCTCAAACCTCAATCTTCAATCCTCAATACTCAATCTTCGATTCTCAAACCTCAATCCTCAATCCTCAATCCCCAATCCGCAATCTTCAATCGTCAATCCTCAATCCTCAATCCTCAATCTTCAATACTCAATCCTCAATCCTCAATCCTCAATCCTCAATACACAGTCTTCAATACTCAATCTTCAATCCTCAATACTCAATCCTCAATCGTCAATCCTCATTCTTCAATCCTCAATACACAATCCTCAATCCTCAATCCTCAATCCTCCATCCTCAATTCTCAATCCTCAATCCTCTGTCCTCAGTCCTCAAACCTCAATCCTCAACCCTCAGCCCTCATCCTCAATCCTCAATCCTGAATCATCAACCTTCAATCCTCAATACTCAATCTTCAATCCTCAATACTCAATCCTCAATCGTCAATCCTCATTCTTCAATCATCAATACCCAATCCTCAATCCTCAATCCCCAATCATCAACCTTCAGTCCTCAATACTCAATCTTCAAACCTCAATACTCAATCCACAATCGTCAATTCTCATTCTTCAATCCTCAATACCCATTCCTCAATCCTCAATCCTCTATCCTCCATCCTCAATTCTCAATCCTCAATCCTCTGTCCTCAGTCCTCAAACCTCAAACCTCAACCCTCAGCCCTCATCCTCAATCCTCAATACTCAATCTTCAATCCTCAATCCTCAATCCTCAATCCTCAATCCTCAATCCTCAGTCATCAATCCTCAATCTTCAATACTCAATCGTCAATCCTCAGTCCTCAATTCTCAATCCTCAATCCTCGTTCCTCAAACCTCAATCCTCAACCCTCAGTCCTCATACTCAATTCTCAATTCTCAATCCTCAAACCTCAATCTTCAGTCCTCAATACTCAATCCTCAATCCTCAATAGTCAACCATCAATCCTCAATTCTCAATACTCAATAGAATATCCTGAATTCTCAGTATTCGATACTCTAACCTCAATCCTCAACCCTCAGCCCTCATCCTCCACCCTCAATCCTCAATCCTCAAACCTCAATCTTCAATCCTCAATACTCAATCTTCGATTCTCAAACCTCAATCCTCAATCCTCAATCCCCAGTCCGCAATCTTCAATCGTCAATCCTCAATCCTCAATCCTCAATCCTCAATCTGCAATCGTCAATCCTCAATCTTCAACACTCAATCCTCAACCGTCAATCCTCAATCTTCAATCCTGAATCCTCAATCCTCAATTCTCAATCCTCAATCTTCAATCCTCAACACTCAGTCTTCAACCCTCAATCCTCAATCCTCAACCCTCAATCCTCAATCCTCAATCACCAATCCTCAATCTTCAATACGCAATCCTCAATCCTCAATCCTCAATCCTCAATACACAGTCTTCAATCCTCAATCCTCAATCCTCAATCCTCAATCCTCAATCCTCAGTCATCAATCCTCAATCTTCAATACTCAATCGTCAATCCTCAGTCCTCAATTCTCAATCCTCAATCCTCGTTCCTCAATCCTCAATACTCAATCCTCAATCCTCAATAGTCAATCTCCAATCCTAGATCCTCAATCCCCAATACTCAATCCTCAATCATCAATCTTCAATCCTCAATCTTCAATCCTCAATCCTCAATCCTCAATCCTCAATCCTCAATCCTCGATCATCAATCCTCAATATTCAACACTCAATACTCAATCCTCAATCCTCAATCCTCAATCCTCAATCATCAATCCTCAATCTTCAATACTTAATCATCAATGCTCAATCCTCAATCTTCAATACTCACTCTTCAATCCTCAAACCTCAATCCTCAATCCCCAATCCTCAATCTTCAATCCTCAATCCTCAATCCTCAGTCCTCAATCCTCAATCCTCAATCATCAATACTCAATCTTCAATCCTCCATCCTCAATCCTCAATCCTCAGTCATGAATACTCAATCTTCAATACTCAATCCTCAATCCTCAATCCTCAATCCTCAATCCTCAGTCCTCAATCCTCATTCCTCAAAGCTCAATCCTCAACCCTCAGTCCTCACCCTCAATTCTCAATTCTCTGTCCTCAATCCTCAATCCTCAATCTTCAATCCTGAATAATCAATCTCCAATCCTGGATCCTATATCCCCAATCCTCAATCCGTAATCCTCAATCTTCAATCCACAATCCCCAGTCCTCAATTTCAATCCTCAATGCTGAATCCTCAGTCCTCAATCCCCAATCCTCAGTCCTTAATCCTCAATCATCAAACCTCAAACCTCAATCCTCAACCCTCAGCCCTCATCCTCAATCCTCAATCCTGAATCCTCAATCCTCAATCTTAAATCCTCAATCCTCAATCTTCAATCCTCAATACTCAGTCTTCAATCATCAATCCTCAATCCTCAATCCTCAATCCTGAATCATCAACCTTCAATCCTCAATACTCAATCTTCAATCCTCAATACTCAATTCTCAATCGTCAATCCTCATTCTTCAATCATCAATACCCAATCGTCAATCCTTAATCCTCAATCCTTCATCCTCAGTTCTCAATCCACAATCCTCAGTCCTCAGTCCTCAAATCTCAATCCTCAACCCTCAGCCCTCATTCTCAATCCTCAATCCTGAATCCTCAATCCTCAATCTTCAATCCTCAATCCTCAGTTCTCAATCATCAATCCTCAATCCTCAGTCCTCAATCCTCAATCCTCAATCATCAATCCTCAATCCTCAATCATCAACCTTCAGTCCTCAATACTCAATCTTCAAACCTCAATACTCAATCCACAATCGTCAATTCTCATTCTTCAATCCTCAATACCCATTCCTCAATCCTCAATCCTCTATCCTCCATCCTCAATTCTCAATCCTCAATCCTCTGTCCTCAGTCCTCAAACCTCAAACCTCAACCCTCAGCCCTCATCCTCAATCCTCAATACTCAATCTTCAATCCTCAATCCTCAATCCTCAATCCTCAATCCTCAATCCACAGTCATCAATCCTCAATCTTCAATACTCAATCGTCAATCCTCAGTCCTCAATTCTCAATCCTCAATCCTCGTTCCTCAAACCTCAATCCTCATCCCTCAGTCCTCAACTCAATTCTCAATTCTCAATCCTCAAACCTCAATCTTCAATCCTCAATACTCAATCCTCAATCCTCAATAGTCAACCATCAATCCTCAATTCTCAATACTCAATAGAATATCCTGAATTCTCAGTATTCGATACTCTAACCTCAATCCTCAAACCTCAGCCCTCATCCTCCACCCTCAATCCTCAATCCTCAAACCTCAATCTTCAATCCTCAATACTCAATCTTCGATTCTCAAACCTCAATCCTCAATCCTCAATCCCCAATCCGCAATCTTCAATCGTCAATCCTCAATCCTCAATCCTCAATCTTCAATACTCAATCCTCAATCCTCAATCCTCAATCCTCAATACACAGTCTTCAATACTCAATCTTCAATCCTCAATACTCAATCCTCAATCGTCAATCCTCATTCTTCAATCCTCAATACACAATCCTCAATCCTCAATCCTCAATCCTCCATCCTCAATTCTCAATCCTCAATCCTCTGTCCTCAGTCCTCAAACCTCAATCCTCAACCCTCAGCCCTCATCCTCAATCCTCAATCCTGAATCATCAACCTTCAATCCTCAATACTCAATCTTCAATCCTCAATACTCAATCCTCAATCGTCAATCCTCATTCTTCAATCATCAATACCCAATCCTCAATCCTCAATCCCCAATCATCAACCTTCAGTCCTCAATACTCAATCTTCAAACCTCAATACTCAATCCACAATCGTCAATTCTCATTCTTCAATCCTCAATACCCATTCCTCAATCCTCAATCCTCTATCCTCCATCCTCAATTCTCAATCCTCAATCCTCTGTCCTCAGTCCTCAAACCTCAAACCTCAACCCTCAGCCCTCATCCTCAATCCTCAATACTCAATCTTCAATCCTCAATCCTCAATCCTCAATCCTCAATCCTCAATCCTCAGTCATCAATCCTCAATCTTCAATACTCAATCGTCAATCCTCAGTCCTCAATTCTCAATCCTCAATCCTCGTTCCTCAAACCTCAATCCTCAACCCTCAGTCCTCATACTCAATTCTCAATTCTCAATCCTCAAACCTCAATCTTCAGTCCTCAATACTCAATCCTCAATCCTCAATAGTCAACCATCAATCCTCAATTCTCAATACTCAATAGAATATCCTGAATTCTCAGTATTCGATACTCTAACCTCAATCCTCAACCCTCAGCCCTCATCCTCCACCCTCAATCCTCAATCCTCAAACCTCAATCTTCAATCCTCAATACTCAATCTTCGATTCTCAAACCTCAATCCTCAATCCTCAATCCCCAGTCCGCAATCTTCAATCGTCAATCCTCAATCCTCAATCCTCAATCCTCAATCTGCAATCGTCAATCCTCAATCTTCAACACTCAATCCTCAACCGTCAATCCTCAATCTTCAATCCTGAATCCTCAATCCTCAATTCTCAATCCTCAATCTTCAATCCTCAACACTCAGTCTTCAACCCTCAATCCTCAATCCTCAACCCTCAATCCTCAATCCTCAATCACCAATCCTCAATCTTCAATACGCAATCCTCAATCCTCAATCCTCAATCCTCAATACACAGTCTTCAATCCTCAATCCTCAATCCTCAATCCTCAATCCTCAATCCTCAGTCATCAATCCTCAATCTTCAATACTCAATCGTCAATCCTCAGTCCTCAATTCTCAATCCTCAATCCTCGTTCCTCAATCCTCAATACTCAATCCTCAATCCTCAATAGTCAATCTCCAATCCTAGATCCTCAATCCCCAATACTCAATCCTCAATCATCAATCTTCAATCCTCAATCTTCAATCCTCAATCCTCAATCCTCAATCCTCAATCCTCAATCCTCGATCATCAATCCTCAATATTCAACACTCAATACTCAATCCTCAATCCTCAATCCTCAATCCTCAATCATCAATCCTCAATCTTCAATACTTAATCATCAATGCTCAATCCTCAATCTTCAATACTCACTCTTCAATCCTCAAACCTCAATCCTCAATCCCCAATCCTCAATCTTCAATCCTCAATCCTCAATCCTCAGTCCTCAATCCTCAATCCTCAATCATCAATACTCAATCTTCAATCCTCCATCCTCAATCCTCAATCCTCAGTCATGAATACTCAATCTTCAATACTCAATCCTCAATCCTCAATCCTCAATCCTCAATCCTCAGTCCTCAATCCTCATTCCTCAAAGCTCAATCCTCAACCCTCAGTCCTCACCCTCAATTCTCAATTCTCTGTCCTCAATCCTCAATCCTCAATCTTCAATCCTGAATAATCAATCTCCAATCCTGGATCCTATATCCCCAATCCTCAATCCGTAATCCTCAATCTTCAATCCACAATCCCCAGTCCTCAATTTCAATCCTCAATGCTGAATCCTCAGTCCTCAATCCCCAATCCTCAGTCCTTAATCCTCAATCATCAAACCTCAAACCTCAATCCTCAACCCTCAGCCCTCATCCTCAATCCTCAATCCTGAATCCTCAATCCTCAATCTTAAATCCTCAATCCTCAATCTTCAATCCTCAATACTCAGTCTTCAATCATCAATCCTCAATCCTCAATCCTCAATCCTGAATCATCAACCTTCAATCCTCAATACTCAATCTTCAATCCTCAATACTCAATTCTCAATCGTCAATCCTCATTCTTCAATCATCAATACCCAATCGTCAATCCTTAATCCTCAATCCTTCATCCTCAGTTCTCAATCCACAATCCTCAGTCCTCAGTCCTCAAATCTCAATCCTCAACCCTCAGCCCTCATTCTCAATCCTCAATCCTGAATCCTCAATCCTCAATCTTCAATCCTCAATCCTCAGTTCTCAATCATCAATCCTCAATCCTCAGTCCTCAATCCTCAATCCTCAATCATCAATCCTCAATCCTCAATCATCAACCTTCAGTCCTCAATACTCAATCTTCAAACCTCAATACTCAATCCACAATCGTCAATTCTCATTCTTCAATCCTCAATACCCATTCCTCAATCCTCAATCCTCTATCCTCCATCCTCAATTCTCAATCCTCAATCCTCTGTCCTCAGTCCTCAAACCTCAAACCTCAACCCTCAGCCCTCATCCTCAATCCTCAATACTCAATCTTCAATCCTCAATCCTCAATCCTCAATCCTCAATCCTCAATCCTCAGTCATCAATCCTCAATCTTCAATACTCAATCGTCAACCATCAATACTCAATCTTCAATCCTCCATCCTCAATCCTCAATCCTCAATCCTCAGTCATGAATACTCAATCTTCAATACTCAATCCTCAATCCTCAATCCTCAATCCTCAATCCTCAGTCCTCAATCCTCATTCCTCAAAGCTCAATCCTCAACCCTCAGTCCTCACCCTCAATTCTCAATTCTCAGTCCTCAATCCTCAATCCTCAATCTTCAATCCTGAATAATCAATCTCCAATCCTGGATCCTCTATCCCCAATCCTCAATCCGTAATCCTCATTCTTCAATCCACAATCCCCAGTCCTCAATCTTCAATCCTCAATGCTGAATCCTCAGTCCTCAATCCCCAATCCTCAGTCCTCAATCCTCAATCATCAAACCTCAAACCTCAATCCTCAACCCTCAGCCCTCATCCTCAATCCTCAATCCTGAATCCTCAATCCTCAATCTTAAATCCTCAATACTCAGTCTTCAATCATCAATCCTCAATCCTCAATCCTCAATCCTCAATCCACAATCTTCAATCCTCAATACTCAGTCTTCAATCATCAATCCTCAATCCTCAATCCTCAATCCTGAATCAACAACCTTCAATCCTCAATACTCAATCTTCAATCCTCAATACTCAATTATCAATCGTCAATCCTCATTCTTCAATCATCAATACCCAATCGTCAATCCTCAATCCTCAATCCTTCAACCTCAGTTCTCAATCCTCAATCCTCAGTCCTCAGTCCTCCAATCTCAATCCTCAACCCTCAGCCCTCATTCTCAATCCTCAATCCTGAATCCTCAATCCTCAATCTTCAATCCTCAATCCTCAGTTCTCAATCATCAATCCTCAATCCTCAATCCTCAATCCTCATTCCTCAATCATCAATCCTCAATCCCCAATCATCAACCTTCAGTCCTCAATACTCAATCTTCAAACCTCAATACTCAATCCACAATCGTCAATTCTCATTCTTCAATCCTCAATACCCATTCCTCAATCCTCAATCCTCTATCCTCCATCCTCAATTCTCAATCCTCAATCCTCTGTCCTCAGTCCTCAAACCTCAAGCCTCAACCCTCAGCCCTCATCCTCAATCCTCAATACTCAATCTTCAATCCTCAATCCTCAATCCTCAATCCTCAATCCTCAATCCTCAGTCATCAATCCTCAATCTTCAATACTCAATCGTCAATCCTCAGTCCTCAATTCTCAATCCTCAATCCTCGTTCCTCAAACCTCAATCCTCAACCCTCAGTCCTCATACTCAATTCTCAATTCTCAATCCTCAAACCTCAATCTTCAATCCTCAATACTCAATCCTCAATCCTCAATAGTCAACCATCAATCCTCAATTCTCAATACTCAATAGGATATCCTGAATTCTCAGTATTCGATACTCTAACCTCAATCCTCAACCTTCAGCCCTCATCCTCCACCCTCAATCCTCAATCCTCAAACCTCATTCTTCAATCCTCAATACTCAATCTTCGATTCTCAAACCTCAATCCTCAATCCTCAATCCCCAGTCCGCAATCTTCAATCGTCAATCCTCAATCCTCAATCCTCAATCCTCAATCTGCAATCATCAATCCTCAATCTTCAACACTCAATCCTCAACCGTCAATCCTCAATCTTCAATCCTCAATCCTCAATCCTCAATTCTCAATCCTCAATCTTCAATCCTCAATACTCAGCCTTCAACCCTCAATCCTCAATCCTCAACCCTCAATCCTCAATCCTCAATCATCAATCCTCAATCTTCAATACTCAATCCTCAATCCTCAATCCTCAATCCTCAATACACAGTCTTCAATCCTCAATCCTCAATCCTCAATCCTCAATCCTCAATCCTCAGTCATCAATCCTCAATCTTCAATACTCAATCGTCAATCCTCAGTCCTCAATTCTCAATCCTCAATCCTCGTTCCTCAAACCTCAATCCTCAACCCTCAGTCCTCATCCTCAGTTCTGAACCCTCAATCCTCAAACCTCAATCTTCAATCCTCAATCTTCAATCCTGAATAATCAATCTCCAATCCTGGATCATCAATCCCCAATCCTCAATCCATAATCCTCAATCTTCAATCCTCAACCCCAGTCCTCAATCTTCAATCCTCAATGCTGAATCCTCAGTCCTCAATCCCCAATCCTCAGTCCTCAATCCTCAATCATCAAACCTCAAACCTCAATCCTCAACCCTCAGCCCTCATCCTCAATCCTCAATCCTGAATCCTCAATCCTCAGTCTTCAATCCTCAATACTCTGTCTTCAATCATCAGCCCTCAATCCTCAATCCTCAATCCTCAATCCTCAATCTTCAATCCTCAATACTCAGTCTTCAATCATCAATCCTCAATCCTCAATCCTCAATCCTCAATCCTCAATCATCAATCCTCAATATTCAGTCATCAACCTTCAATCCTCGATCATCAATCCTCAATATTCAACACTCAATACTCAATCCTCAATCCTCAATCCTCAATCCTCAATCATCCATCCTCAATCTTCAATACTTAATCATCAATGCTCAATCCTCAATCTTCAATACTCACTTTTCAATCCTCAATCCTCAATCCTCAAACCTCAATCTTCAATCCTCAATACACAATCTTCGATTATCAATTCTCAAACCTCAATCCTCAATCCCCAATCCTCAATCTTCAATCTTCAATCCTCAATCCTCAGTCCTCAATCCTCAATCCTCAATCATCAATACTCAATCTTCAATCCTCCATCCTCAATCCTCAATCCTCAATCCTCAGTCATGAATACTCAATCTTCAATACTCAATCCTCAATCCTCAATCCTCAATCCTCAATCCTCAGTCCTCAATCCTCATTCCTCAAAGCTCAATCCTCAACCCTCAGTCCTCACCCTCAATTCTCAATTCTCAGTCCTCAATCCTCAATCCTCAATCTTCAATCCTGAATAATCAATCTCCAATCCTGGATCCTCAATCCCCAATCCTCAATCCTTAATCCTCAATCTTCAATCCACAATCCCCAGTCCTCAATCTTCAATCCTCAATGCTGAATCCTCAGTCCTCAATCCCCAATCCTCAGTCCTCAATCCTCAATCATCAAACCTCAAACCTCAATCCTCAACCCTCAGCCCTCATCCTCAATCCTCAATCCTGAATCCTCAATCCTCAATCTTAAATCCTCAATACACAGTCTTCAATCATCAATCCTCAATCCTCAATCCTTAATCCTCAATCCTCAATCTTCAATCCTCAATACTCAGTCTTCAATCATCAATCCTCAATCATCAATCCTCAATCCTCAATCCTCAATCATCAATCCTCAATATTCAATCATCAACCTTCAATCCTCAATACTCAATCTTCAATCCTCAATACTCGAACCTCAATCGTCAATCCTCATTTTCAATCCTCAATACACAATCCTCAATCCTCAATCCTCAATCCTCCATCTTCAATTCTCAATCCTCAATCCTCTGTCCTCAGTCCTCAAACCTCAATCCTCAACCCGCAGCCCTCATCCTCAATCCTCAATCCTGAATCATCAACCTTCAATCCTCAATACTCAATCTTCAATCCTCAATACTCAATCCTCAATCGTCAATCCTCATTCTTCAATCATCAATACCCAATCGTCAATCCTCAATCCTCAATCCTTCATCCTCAATTCTCAATCCTCAATCCTCAGTCCTCAGTCCTCAAATCTCAATCCTCAACCCTCAGCCCTCATTCTCAATCCTCAATCCTGAATCCTCAATCCTCAATCTTCAATCCTCAATCCTCAGTTCTCAATCATCAATCCTCAATCCTCAATCCTCAATCCTCAATCCTCAATCATCAATCCTCAATCCTCAATCATCAACCTTCAATCCTCAATACTCAATCTTCAAACCTCAATACTCAATCCACAATCGTCAATTCTCATTCTTCAATCCTCAATACCCATTCCTCAATCCTCAATCCTCTATCCTCCATCCTCAATTCTCAATCCTCAATCCTCTGTCCTCAGTCCTCAAACCTCAAACCTCAACCCTCAGCCCTCATCCTCAATCCTCAATACTCAATCTTCAATCCTCAATCCTCAATCCTCAATCCTCAATCCTCAATCCTCAGTCATCAATCCTCAATCTTCAATACTCAATCGTCAATCCTCAGTCCTCAATTCTCAATCCTCAATCCTCGTTCCTCAAACCTCAATCCTCATCCCTCAGTCCTCAACTCAATTCTCAATTCTCAATCCTCAAACCTCAATCTTCAATCCTCAATACTCAATCCTCAATCCTCAATAGTCAACCATCAATCCTCAATTCTCAATACTCAATAGAATATCCTGAATTCTCAGTATTCGATACTCTAACCTCAATCCTCAACCCTCAGCCCTCATCCTCCACCCTCAATCCTCAATCCTCAAACCTCAATCTTCAATCCTCAATACTCAATCTTCGATTCTCAAACCTCAATCCTCAATCCTCAATCCCCAATCCGCAATCTTCAATCGTCAATCCTCAATCCTCAATCCTCAATCTTCAATACTCAATCCTCAATCCTCAATCCTCAATCCTCAATACACAGTCTTCAATACTCAATCTTCAATCCTCAATACTCAATCCTCAATCGTCAATCCTCATTCTTCAATCCTCAATACACAATCCTCAATCCTCAATCCTCAATCCTCCATCCTCAATTCTCAATCCTCAATCCTCTGCCCTCAGTCCTCAAACCTCAATCCTCAACCCTCAGCCCTCATCCTCAATCCTCAATCCTGAATCATCAACCTTCAATCCTCAATACTCAATCTTCAATCCTCAATACTCAATCCTCAATCGTCAATCCTCATTCTTCAATCATCAATACCCAATCCTCAATCCTCAATCCTCAATCCTCCATCCTCAATTCTCAATCCTCAATCCTCAGTCCTCAGTCCTCAAACCTCAATCCTCAACCCTCAGCCCTCATTCCCAATCCTCAATACTGAATCCTCAATCCTCAATCTTCAATCCTCAATCCTCAGTTCTCAATCATCAACATTCAATCCTCAATACTCAATCTTCAAACCTCAATACTCAATCCACAATCGTCAATTCTCATTCTTCAATCCTCAATACCCAATCCTCAATCCTCAATCCTCTATCCTCCATCCTCAATTCTCAATCCTCAATCCTCTGTCCTCAGTCCTCAAACCTCAAACCTCAAACCTCAGCCCTCATCCTCAATCCTCAATCCTCAATCCTCAATCCTCAATCCTCATTCTTCAATCCTGAATACCCAATCCTCAATCTTTAACACTCAATCCTCAATCCTCAATTCTCAATCCTCAATCCTCAGTCCTCAGTCCTCAAACCTCAATCCTCAACCCTCAGCCATCATCCTCAATACTCAATCCTCGTTCATCAATCCTCAATACTCAATCCTCAATCCTCAATAGTCAATCTCCAATCCTAGATCCTCAATCCCCAATACTCAATCCTCAATCATCAATCTTCAATCCTCAGTCTTCAATCCTCAATCCTCAATCCTCAATCCTCAATCCTCAATCCTCGATCATCAATCCTCAATATTCAACACCCAATACTCAATCCTCAATCCTCAATCCTCAATCCTCAATCATCAATCCTCAATCTTCAATACTTAATCATCAATGCTCAATCCTCAATCTTCAATACCCACCCTTCATTCCTCAATCCTCAATCCTCAAACCTCAATCTTCAATCCTCAATACTCAATCTTCGATTATCAATTCTCAAACCTCAATCCTCAATCCCCAATCCTCAATCTTCAATCCTCAATCCTCAATCCTCAGTCCTCAATCCTCAATCCTCAATCATCAATACTCAATCTTCAATCCTCCATCCTCAATCCTCAATCCTCAATCCTCAGTCATGAATACTCAATCTTCAATACTCAATCCTCAATGCTCAATCCTCAATCCTCAATACTCAGTCCTCAATCCTCATTCCTCAAAGCTCAATCCTCAACCCTCAGTCCTCACCCTCAATTCTCAATTCTCAGTCCTCAATCCTCAATCCTCAATCTTCAATCCTGAATAACCAATCTCCAATCCTGGATCCTCTATCCCCAATCCTCAATCCGTAATCCTCAATCTTCAATCCACAATCCCCAGTCCTCAATCTTCAATCCTCAATGCTGAATCCTCAGTCCTCAATCCCCAATCCTCAGTCCTCAATCCTCAATCATCAAACCTCAAACCTCAATCCTCAACCCTCAGCCCTCATCCTCAATCCTCAATCCTGAATCCTCAATCCTCAATCTTAAATCCTCAATACTCAGTCTTCAATCATCAATCCTCAATCCTCAATCCTCAATCCTCAATCCTCAATCTTCAATGCTCAATACTCAGTCTTCAATCATCAATCCTCAATCCTCAATCCTCAATCCTGAATCATCAACCTTCAATCCTCAATACTCAATCTTCAATCCTCAATACTCAATTCTCAATCGTCAATCCTCATTCTTCAATCATCAATACCCAATCGTCAATCCTCAATCCTCAATCCTCCATCCTCAGTTCTCAATCCTCAATCCTCAGTCCTCAGTCCTCAAATCTCAATCCTCAACCCTCAGCCCTCATTCTCAATCCACAATCCTGAATCCTCAATCCTCAATCTTCAATCCTCAATCCTCAGTTCTCAATCATCAATCCTCAATCCTCAATCCTCAATCCTCAATCCTCAATCATCAATCCTCAATCCTCAATCATCAACCTTCAGTCCTCAATACTCAATCTTCAAACCTCAATACTCAATCCACAATCGTCGATTCTCATTCTTCAATCCTCAATACCCATTCCTCAATCCTCAATCCTCTATCCTCCATCCTCAATTCTCAATCCTCAATCCTCTGTCCTCAGTCCTCAAACCTCAAACCTCAACCCTCAGCCCTCATCCTCAATTCTCAATACTCAATCTTCAATCCTCAATCCTCAATCCTCAATCCTCAATCCTCAATCCTCAGTCATCAATCCTCAATCTTCAATACTCAATCGTCAATCCTCAGTCCTCAATTCTCAATCCTCAATCCTCGTTCCTCAAACCTCAATCCTCAACCCTCAGTCCTCATACTCAATTCTCAATTCTCAATCCTCAAACCTCAATCTTCAATCCTCAATACTCAATCCTCAATCCTCAATAGTCAACCATCAATCCTCAATTCTCAATACTCAATAGAATATCCTGAATTCTCAGTTTTCGATACTCTAACCTCAATCCTCAACCCTCAGCCCTCATCCTCCACCCTCAATCCTCAATCCTCAAACCTCAATCTTCAATCCTCAATAATCAATCTTCGATTCTCAAACCTCAATCCTCAATCCTCAATCCCCAGTCCGCAATCTTCAATCGTCAATCCTCAATCCTCAATCCTCAATCCTCAATCTGCAATCATCAATCCTCAATCTTCAACACTCAATCGTCAACCGTCAATCCTCAATCTTCAATCCTCAATCCTCAATCCTCAATTCTCAATCCTCAACCTTCAATCCTCAATACTCAGTCTTCAACCCTCAATCCTCAATCCTCAACCCTCAATCCTCAATCCTCAATCATCAATCCTCAATCTTCAATACTCAATCCTCAATCCCCAATCCTCAATCCGCAAACCTCAACCCTCAGCCCTCATCCTCAATCCTCAATACTCAATTTTCAATCCTCAATCCTCAATCCTCAATCCTCAATCCTCAATCCTCAGTCATCAATCCTCAATCTTCAATACTCAGTCGTCAATCCTCAGTCCTCAATTCTCAATCCTCAATCCTCGTTCCTCAAACCTCAATCCTCAACCCTCAGTCCTCAACTCAATTCTCAATTCTCAATCCTCAAACCTCAATCTTCAATCCTCAATACTCAATCCTCAATCCTCAATAGTCAACCATCAATCCTCAATTCTCAATACTCAATAGAATATCCTGAATTCTCAGTATTCGATTCTCTAACCTCAATCCTCAACCCTCAGCCCTCATCCTCCACACTCAATCCTCAATCCTCAAACCTCAATCTTCAATCCTCAATACTCAATCTTCGATTCTCAAACCTCAATCCTCAATCCTCAATCCCCAATCCGCAATCTTCAATCGTCAATCCTCAATCCTCAATCCTCAATCCTCAATCTGCAGTCATCAATCCTCAATCTTCAACACTCAATCCTCAACCCTCAATCCTCAATCTTCAATCCTCAATCCTCAATCCTCAATTCTCAATCCTCAATCTTCAATACTCACTTTTCAATCCTCAACCCTCAATCCTCAAACCTCAATCTTCAATCCTCAATACTCAATCTTCGATTATCAGTTCTCAAACCTCAATCCACAATCCCCAATCCTCAATCTTCAATCCTCAATCCTCAATCCTCAGTCCTCAATCCTCAATCCTCAATCATCAATACTCAATCTTCAATCCTCCATCCTCAATCCTCAATCCTCAATCCTCAGTCATGAATACTCAATCTTCAATACTCAATCCTCAATCCTCAATCCTCAATCCTCAATCCTCAGTCCACAATCCTCATTCCTCAAAGCTCAATCCTCAACCCTCAGTCCTCACCCTCAATTCTCAATTCTCAATCCTCAATCCTCAATCCTCAATCTTCAATCCTGAATAATCAATCTCCAATCCTGGATCCTCAATCCCCAATCCTCAATCCTTAATCCTCAATCTTCAATCCACAATCCCCAGTCCTCAGTCTTCAATCCTCAATGCTGAATCCTCAGTCCTCAATCCCCAATCCTCAGTCCTCAATCCTGAAACATCAAACCTCAAACCTCAATCCTCAACCCTCAGCCCTCATCCTCAATCCTCAATCCTGAATCCTCAATCCTCAATCTTAAATCCTCAATACTCAGTCTTCAATCATCAATCCTCAATCCTCAATCCTCAATCCTCAATCCTCAATCGTCAATCCTCAATCCTCAATCCTTCATCCTCAGTTCTCAATCCTCAATCCTCAGTCCTCAGTCCTCAAATCTCAATCCTCAAACCTCAGCCCTCATTCTCAATCCTCAATTCTGAATCCTCAATCCTCAATCTTCAATCCTCAATCCTCAGTTCTCAATCATCAATCCTCAATCCTCAATCCTCAATCCTCAATCCTCAATCATCAATCCTCAATCCTCAATCATCAACCTTCAATCCTCACTACTCTATCTTCAAACCTCAATACTCAATCCACAATCGTCAATTCTCATTCTTCAATCCTCAATACCCATTCCTCAATCCTCAATCCTCTATCCTCCATCCTCAATTCTCAATCCTCAATCCTCTGTCCTCAGTCCTCAAACATCAAACCTCAACCCTCAGCCCTCATCCTCAATCCTCAATACTCAATCTTCAATCCTCAATCCTCAATCCTCAATCCTCAATCCTCAATCCTCAGTCATCAATCCTCAATCTTCAATACTCGAACGTCAATCCTCAGTCCTCAATTCTCAATCCTCAATCCTCGTTCCTCAAGCCTCAATCCTCAACCCTCAGTCCTCATACTCAATTCTCAATTCTCAATCCTCAAACCTCAATCTTCAATCCTCAATACTCAATCCTCAATCCTCAATAGTCAACCATCAATCCTCAATTCTCAATACTCAATAGAATATCCTGAATTCTCAGTATTCGATACTCTAACCTCAATCCTCAACCCTCAGCCCTCATCCTCCACCCTCAATCCTCAATCCTCAGACCTCAATCTTCAATCCTCAATACTCAATCTTCGATTCTCAAACCTCAATCCTCAATCCTCAATCCCCAATCCGCAATCTGCAATCGTCAATCCTCAATCCTCAATCCTCAATCCTCAATCTGCAATCACCAATCCTCAATCTTCAACACTCAATCCTCAACCCTCAATCCTCAATCTTCAATCCTCAATCCTCAATCCTCAATTCTCAATCCTCAACCTTCAATCCTCAATACTCAGTCTTCAACCCTCAATCCTCAATCCTCAATCATCAATCCTCAATCTTCAATACTCAATCCTCAATCCTCAATCCTCAATCCTCAATACACAGTCTTCAATACTCAATCTTCAATCCTCAATACTCAATCCTCAATCGTCAATCCTCATTCTTCAATCCTCAATACACAATCCTCAATCCTCAATCCTCAATCCTCCATCCTCAATTCTCAATCCTCAATCCTCTGTCCTCAGTCCTCAAACCTCAATCCTCAACCCTCAGCCCTCATCCTCAATCCTCAATCCTGAATCATCAACCTTCAATCCTCAATACTCAGTCTTCAATCCTCAATACTCAATCCTCAATCGTCAATCCTCATTCTTCAATCATCAAACCTCAAGCCCCAATCCTCAACCCTCAGCCCTCATCCTCAATCCTCAATCCTGAATCCTCAATCCTCAATCTTAAATCCTCAATACTCAGTCTTCAATCATCAATCCTCAATCCTCAATCCTCAATCCTCAATCCTCAATCTTCAATGCTCAATACTCAGTCTTCAATCATCAATCCTCAATCCTCAATCCTCAATCCTGAATCATCAACCTTCAATCCTCAATACTCAATCTTCAATCCTCAATACTCAATTCTCAATCGTCAATCCTCATTCTTCAATCATCAATACCCAATCGTCAATCCTCAATCCTCAATCCTCCAACCTCAGTTCTCAATCCTCAATCCTCAGTCCTCAGTCCTCAAATCTCAATCCTCAACCCTCAGCCCTCATTCTCAATCCTCAATCCTGAATCCTCAATCCTCAATCTTCAATCCTCAATCCTCAGTTCTCAATCATCAATCCTCAATCCTCAATCCTCAATCCTCAATCCTCAATCCTCAATCATCAATCCTCAATCCTCAATCATCAACCCTCAGTCCTCAATACTCAATCTTCAAACCTCAATACTCAATCCACAATCGTCGATTCTCATTCTTCAATCCTCAATACCCATTCCTCAATCCTCAATCCTCTATCCTCCATCCTCAATTCTCAATCCTCAATCCTCTGTCCTCAGTCCTCAAACCTCAAACCTCAACCCTCAGCCCTCATCCTCAATTCTCAATACTCAATCTTCAATCCTCAATCCTCAATCCTCAATCCTCAATCCTCAATCCTCAGTCATCAATCCTCAATCTTCAATACTCAATCGTCAATCCTCAGTCCTCAATTCTCAATCCTCAATCCTCGTTCCTCAAACCTCAATCCTCAACCCTCAGTCCTCATACTCAATTCTCAATTCTCAATCCTCAAACCTCAATCTTCAATCCTCAATACTCAATCCTCAATCCTCAATAGTCAACCATCAATCCTCAATTCTCAATACTCAATAGAATATCCTGAATTCTCAGTTTTCGATACTCTAACCTCAATCCTCAACCCTCTGCCCTCATCCTCCACCCTCAATCCTCAATCCTCAATCTTCAATACTCAATCCTCAATCCCCAATCCTCAATCCGCAAACCTCAACCCTCAGCCCTCATCCTCAATCCTCAATACTCAATCTTCAATCCTCAATCCTCAATCCTCAATCCTCAATCCTCAATCCTCAGTCATCAATCCTCAATCTTCAATACTCAGTCGTCAATCCTCAGTCCTCAATTCTCAATCCTCAATCCTCGTTCCTCAAACCTCAATCCTCAACCCTCAGTCCTCAACTCAATTCTCAATTCTCAATCCTCAAACCTCAATCTTCAATCCTCAATACTCAATCCTCAATCCTCAATAGTCAACCATCAATCCTCAATTCTCAATACTCAATAGAATATCCTGAATTCTCAGTATTCGATTCTCTAACCTCAATCCTCAACCCTCAGCCCTCATCCTCCACACTCAATCCTCAATCCTCAAACCTCAATCTTCAATCCTCAATACTCAATCTTCGATTCTCAAACCTCAATCCTCAATCCTCAATCCCCAATCCGCAATCTTCAATCGTCAATCCTCAATCCTCAATCCTCAATCCTCAATCTGCAGTCATCAATCCTCAATCTTCAACACTCAATCCTCAACCCTCAATCCTCAATCTTCAATCCTCAATCCTCAATCCTCAATTCTCAATCCTCAATCTTCAATACTCACTTTTCAATCCTCAACCCTCAATCCTCAAACCTCAATCTTCAATCCTCAATACTCAATCTTCGATTATCAGTTCTCAAACCTCAATCCACAATCCCCAATCCTCAATCTTCAATCCTCAATCCTCAATCCTCAGTCCTCAATCCTCAATCCTCAATCATCAATACTCAATCTTCAATCCTCCATCCTCAATCCTCAATCCTCAATCCTCAGTCATGAATACTCAATCTTCAATACTCAATCCTCAATCCTCAATCCTCAATCCTCAATCCTCAGTCCACAATCCTCATTCCTCAAAGCTCAATCCTCAACCCTCAGTCCTCACCCTCAATTCTCAATTCTCAATCCTCAATCCTCAATCCTCAATCTTCAATCCTGAATAATCAATCTCCAATCCTGGATCCTCAATCCCCAATCCTCAATCCTTAATCCTCAATCTTCAATCCACAATCCCCAGTCCTCAGTCTTCAATCCTCAATGCTGAATCCTCAGTCCTCAATCCCCAATCCTCAGTCCTCAATCCTGAAACATCAAACCTCAAACCTCAATCCTCAACCCTCAGCCCTCATCCTCAATCCTCAATCCTGAATCCTCAATCCTCAATCTTAAATCCTCAATACTCAGTCTTCAATCATCAATCCTCAATCCTCAATCCTCAATCCTCAATCCTCAATCTTCAATCCTCAATACTCAGTCTTCAATCATCAATCCTCAATACTCAATCCTCAATCCTCAATCCTCAATCATCAATCCTCAATATTCAATCATCAACCTTCAATCCACAATACTCAACCTTCAACCCTCAATACTCGAACCTCAATCGTCAATCCTCATTCTTCAATCCTCAATACACAATCCTCAATCCTCAATCCTCAATCCTCCATCCTCAATTCTCAATCCTCAATCCTCTGTCCTCAGTCCTCAAACCTCAATCCTCAACCCTCAGCCCTCATCCTCAATCCTCAATCCTGAATCATCAACCTTCAATCCTCAATACTCAGTCTTCAATCCTCAATACTCAATCCTCAATCGTCAATCCTCATTCTTCAATCATCAATACCCAATCATCAATCCTCAATCCTCAATCCTCAGTCATCAATCCTCAATCTTCAATACTCAATCGTCAATCCTCAGTCCTCAATTCTCAATCCTCAATCCTCGTTCCTCAAACCTCAATCCTCAACCCTCAGTCCTCAACTCAATTCTCAATTCTCAATCCTCAAACCTCAATCTTCAATCCTCAATACTCAATCCTCAATCCTCAATAGTCAACCATCAATCGTCAATTCTCAATACTCAATAGAATATCCTGAATTCTCAGTATTCGATACTCTAACCTCAATCCTCAACCCTCAGCCCTCATCCTCCACCCTCAATCCTCAATCCTCAAACCTCAATCTTCAATCCTCAATACTCAATCTTCGATTCTCAAACCTCAATCCTCAATCCTCAATCCCCAATCCGCAATCTTCAATCGTCAATCCTCAATCCTCAATCCTCAATCCTCAATCTGCAATCATCAATCCTCAATCTTCAACACTCAATCCTCAACCCTCAATCCTCAATCTTCAATCCTCAATCCTCAATCCTCAATTCTCAATCCTCAACCTTCAATCCTCAGTACTCAGTCTTCAACCCTCAATCCTCAATCCTCAATCATCAATCCTCAATCTTCAATACTCAATCCTCAATCCTCAATCCTCAATCCTCAATACACAGTCTTCAATACTCAATCTTCAATCCTCAATACTCAATCCTCAATCGTCAATCCTCATTCTTCAATCCTCAATACACAATCCTCAATCCTCAATCCTCAATCCTCCATCCTCAATTCTCAATCCTCAATCCTCTGTCCTCAGTCCTCAAACCTCAATCCTCTACCCTCAGCCCTCATCCTCAATCCTCAATCCTGAATCATCAACCTTCAATCCTCAATACTCAATCTTCAATCCTCAATACTCAATCCTCAATCGTCAATCCTCATTCTTCAATCATCAATACTCAATCCTCAGTCCTCAATCCTCAATCCTCCATCCTCAATTCTCAATCCTCAATCCTCAGTCCTCAGTCCTCAAACCTCAATCCTCAACCCTCAGCCCTCATTCTCAATCCTCAATCCTGAATCCTCAATCCTAAATCTTCAATCCTCAATCCTCAGTTCTCAATCATCAACCTTCAATCCTCAATACTCAATCTTCAAACCTCAATACTCAATCCACAATCGTCAATTCTCATTCTTCAATCCTCAATACCCAATCCTCAATCCTCAATCCTCTATCCTCCACCCTCAATTCTCGATCCTCAATCCTCTGTCCTCAGTCCTCAAACCTCAAACCTCAACCCTCAGCCCTCATCCTCAATCCTCAATCCTCAATCCTCAATCCTCAATCCTCATTCTTCAATCCTGAATACCCAATCCTCAATCTTTAACACTCAATCCTCAATCCTCAATTCTCAATCCTCAATCCTCTGTCCTCAGTCCTCAAACCTCAATCCTCAACCCTCAGCCATCATCCTCAATCCTCAATCCTCGTTCCTCAATCCTCAATACTCAATCCTCAATCCTCAATAGTCAATCTCCAATCCTAGATCCTCAATCCCCAATAATCAATCCTCAATCATCAATCTTCAATCCTCAGTCTTCAATCCTCAATCCTCAATCCTCAATCCTCAATCCTCAATCCTCGATCATCAATCCTCAATATTCAACACCCAATACTCAATCCTCAATCCTCAATCCTCAATCCTCAATCATCAATCCTCAATCTTCAATACTTAATCATCAATGCTCAATCCTCAATCTTCAATACTCACTTTTCAATCCTCAATCCTCAATCCTCAAACCTCAATCTTCAATCCTCAATACTCAATCTTCGATTATCAATTCTCAAACCTCAATCCTCAATCCCCAATCCTCAATCTTCAATCCTCAATCCTCAATCCTCAGTCCTCAATCCTCAATCCTCAATCATCAATACTCAATCTTCAATCCTCCATCCTCAATCCTCAATCCTCAATCCTCAGGCATGAATACTCAATCTTCAATACTCAATCCTCAATCCTCAATCCTCAATCCTCTATCCTCAGTCCTCAATCCTCATTCCTCAAAGCTCAATCCTCAACCCTCAGTCCTCACCCTCAATTCTCAATTCTCAATCCTCAATCCTCAATCTTCAATCCTGAATAATCAATCTCCAATCCTGGATCCTCAATCCCCAATCCTCAATCCATAATCCTCAATCTTCAATCCACAATCCCCAGTCCTCAATCTTCAATCCTCAATGCTGAATCCTCAGTACTCAATCCCCAATCCTCAGTCCTCAATCCTCAATCATCAAACCTCAAACCTCAATCCGCAACCCTCAGCCCTCATCCTCAATCCTCAATCCTGAATCCTCAATCATCAATCTTAAATCCTCAATACTCAGTCTTCAATCATCAATCCTCAATCCTCAATCCTCAACCCTCAATCCTCAATCTTCAATCCTCAATACTCAGTCTTCAATCATCAATCCTCAATCCTCAATCCTCAACCCTCAATCCTCAATCATCAATCCTCAATATTCAATCATCAACCTTCAATCCACAATACTCAATCTTCAATCCTCAATACTCGAACCTCAATCGTCAATCCTCATTCTTCAATCCTCAAAACACAATCCTCAATCCTCAATCCTCAATCCTCCATCCTCAATTCTCAATCCTCAATCCTCTGTCCTCAGTCCTCAAACCTCAATCCTCAACCCGCAGCCCTCATCCTCAATCCTCAATCCTGAATCATCAACCTTCAATCCTCAATACTCAATCTTCAATCCTCAATACTCAATCCTCAATCGTCAATCCTCATTCTTCAATCATCAATACCCAATCGTCAATCCTCAATCCTCAATCCTTCATCCTCAGTTCTCAATCCTCAATCCTCAGTCCTCAGTCCTCAAATCTCAATCCTCAACCCTCAGCCCTCATTGTCAATCCTCAATTCTGAATCCTCAATCCTCAATCTTCAATCCTCAATCCTCAGTTCTCAATCCTCAATCCTCAGTCCTCAGTCCTCAAATCTCAATCCTCAACCCTCAGCCCTCATTCTCAATCCTCAATTCTGAATCCTCAATCCTCAATCTTCAATCCTCAATCCTCAGTTCTCAATCATCAATCCTCAATCCTCAATCCTCTATCCTCCATCCTCAATTCTCAATCCTCAATCCTCTGTCCTCAGTCCTCAAACCTCAAACCTCAACCCTCAGCCCTCATCCTCAATCCTCAATACTCAATCTTCAATCCTCAATCCTCAATCCTCAATCCTCAATCCTCAGTCATCAATCCTCAATCTTCAATACTCAATCGTCAATCCTCAGTCCTCAATTCTCAATCCTCAATCCTCGTCCTCAAACCTCAATCCTCAACCCTCAGTCCTCATACTCAATTCTCAATTCTCAATCCTCAAACCTCAATCTTCAATCCTCAATACTCAATCCTCAATCCTCAATAGTCAACCATCAATCCTCAATTCTCAATACTCAATAGAATATCCTGAATTCTCAGTATTCGATACTCTAACCTCAATCCACAACCCTCAGCCCTCATCCTCCACCCTCAATCCTCAATCCTCAAACCTCAGTCATCAATCCTCAATCTTCAATACTCAATCGTCAATCCTCAGACCTCAATTCTCAATCCTCAATCCTCGTTCCTCAAACCTCAATCCTCAACCCTCAGTCCTCATACTCAATTCTCAATTCTCAATCCTCAAACCTCAATCTTCAATCCTCAATACTCAATCCTCAATCCTCAATAGTCAACCATCAATCCTCAATTCTCAATACTCAATAGAATATCCTGAATTCTCAGTATTCGATGCTCTAACCTCAATCCTCAACTCTCAGCCCTCATCCTCCACCCTCAATCCTCAATCCTCAAACCTCAATCTTCAATCCTCAATACACAATCTTCGATTCTCAAACCTCAATCCTCAATCCTCAATCCCCAATCCGCAATCTTCAATCGTCAATCCTCAATCCTCAATCCTCAATCCTCAATCTGCAATCATCAATCCTCAATCTTCAACACTCAATCCTCAACCGTCAATCCTCAATCTTCAATCCTCAATCCTCAATCCTCAATTCTCAATCCTCTATCTTCAATCCTCAATACTCAGTCTTCAACCCTCAATCCTCAATCCTCAACCCTCAATCCTCAATCCTCAATCATCAATCCTCAATCTCCAATACTCAATCCTCAATCCTCAATCCTCAATCCTCAATACACAGTCTTCAATCCTCAATCCTCAATCCTCAATCCTCAATCCTCAATCCTCAGTCAGCAATCCTCAATCTTCAATACTCAATCGTCAATCCTCAGTCCTCAATTCTCAATCCTCAATCCTCGTTCCTCAGACCTCAATCCTCAACCCTCAGTCCTCATCCTCAGTTCTCAACCCTCAATCGTCAAACCTCAATCTTCAATCCTCAATCTTCAATCCTGAATAATCAATCTCCAATCCTGGATCATCAATCCCCCATCCTCAATCCTTAATCCTCAATCTTCAATCCTCAACCCCAGTCCTCAATCTTCAATCCTCAATGCTGAATCCTCAGTCCTCAATCCCCAATCCTCAGTCCTCAATCCTCAATCATCAAACCTCAAACCTCAATCCTCAACCCTCAGCCCTCATCCTCAATCCTCAATCCTGAATCCTCAATCCTAATTCTTCAATCCTCAATACTCAGTCTTCAATCATCAATCCTCAATCCTCAATCATCAATCCTCAATATTCAGTTCTCAATCATCAACCTTCAATCCTCAATACTCAATCTTCAAACCTCAATACTCAGTCCACAATCGTCAATTCTCATTCTTCAATCCTCAATACCCAATCCTCAATCCTCAATCCTCTATCCTCCATCCTCAATTCTCAATCCTCAATCCTCTGTCCTCAGTCCTCAAACCTCAAACCTCAACCCTCAGCCCTCATCCTCAATCCTCAATCCTCAATCCTCAATCCTCAATCCTCATTCTTCAATCCTGAATACGCAATCCTCAATCTTTAACACTGACTCCTCAATCCTCGATTCTCAATCATCAATCCTCAGTCCTCAGTCCTCAAACCTCAATCCTCAACCCTCAGCCATGATCCTCAATCCTCAATCCTCGTTCCTCAATCCTCAATACTCAATCTTCAATCCTCAATAGTCAATCTCCAATCCTAGATCCTCAATCCCCAATACTCAATCCTCAATCATCAACCTTCAATCCTCAATCTTCAATCCTCAATCCTCAATCCTCAATCCTCAATCCTCAATCCTCGATCATCAATCCTCAATATTCAACACTCAATACTCAATCCTCAATCCTCAATCCTCAATCCTCAATCATCAATCCTCAATCTTCAATACTTAATCATCAATGCTCAATCCTCAATCTTCAATACTCACTTTTCAATCCTCAATCCTAAATCCTCAAACCTCAATCTTCGGTTATCAATTCTCAAACCTCAATCCTCAATCCCCAATCCTCAATCTTCAATCTTCAATCCTCAATCCTCAGTCCTCAATCCTGAATCCTCAATCATCAATACTCAATCTTCAATCCTCCATCCTCAATCCTCAATCCTCAATCCTCAGTCATGAATACTCAATCTTCAATACTCAATCCTCAATCCTCAATCCTCAATCCTCAATCCTCAGTCCTCAATCCTCATTCCTCAAAGCTCAATCCTCAACCCTCAGTCCTCACCCTCAATTCTCAATTCTCAGTCCTCAATCCTCAATCCTCAATATTCAATCCTGAATAATCAATCTCCAATCCTGGATCCTCAATCCCCAATCCTCAATCCTTAATCCTCAATCTTCAATCCACAATCCCCTGTCCTCAATCTTCAATCCTCAATGCTGAATCCTCAGTCCTCAATCCCCAATCCTCAGTCCTCAATCCTCAATCATCAAACCTCAAACCTCAATCCTCAACCCTCAGCCCTCATCCTCAATCCTCAATCCTGAATCCTCAATCCTCAATCTTAAATCCTCAATACACAGTCTTCAATCACCAATCCTCAATCCTCAATCCTCAATCCTCAATCCTCAATCTTCAATCCTCAATACTCAGTCTTCAATCATCAATCCTCAATCATCAATCCTCAATCCTCATTCCTCAATCATCAATCCTCAATATTCAATCATCAACCTTCAATCCTCAATACTCAATCTTCAATCCTCAATACTCGAACCTCAATCGTCAATCCTCATTCTTCAATCCTCAATACACAATCCTCAATCCTCAATCCTCAATCCTCCATCCTCAATTCTCAATCCTCAATCCTCTGTCCTCAGTCCTCAAACCTCAATCCTCAACCCGCAGCCCTCATCCTCAATCCTCAATCCTGAATCATCAACCTTCAATCCTCAATACTCAATCTTCAATCCTCAATACTCAATCCTCAATCGTCAATCCTCAATCTTCAATACTCAATCCTCAATCCTCAATCCTCAATCCTCAATACTCAGTCTTCAATCCTCAATCCTCAATCCTCAATCCTCAATCCTCAATCCTCAGTCATCAATCCTAAACCTTCAATACTCAATCGTCAATCCTCAGTCCTCAATTCTCAATCCTCAATCCTCGTTCCTCAAACCTCAACCCTCAACCCTCCATACTCAGTCTTCAATCCTCAATCCTCAACCCTCAATCCTCAATCCTCAATCCTCATCCCTCAGCCCTCTTCCTCAATCCTCAATCCTGAATCCTCAATCCTCAATCTTCAATCCTCAATACTCAGCCTTCAATCCTCCATCCTCGATCCTCTATCCTCAAGCGTCAATCCTCAATCCTCAATCCTCAACCCTCAGCCCTCATCCTCAACCCTCAATCCTCAAACCTCAACCTTCAATCCTCAATACTCAATCTTCGATCATCAATCCTCAACCCTCAATCCTCAAACCTCAATCCTCAATCCTCAATCCTCAATATTCAATACACAACCCTCAAACATCAATCCTCAATACTCAACCATCAATCCTCAATTCTCAATACTCAATAGAATATCCTGAATTCTCTGTTTTCAATACTCAATCGTCAATCTTCAATCTTCAAGTCTCCATCCACAAACACCAATTCTCATCACTCAACCCTCAACACTCAGTCCTCAATCTTCCATCCTCAATCCTCAATCCTCTATCCTCAATCGTCAATCCTCAATCCCCAATCCTCAATCTTCAATCCTCAATCCTGAATCCTCAAGCCTCAATACTCAATCCTCAATCCTCAATCCTCAATCCTCCATCCTCAATCATCAATCCTCAATCTTCAATACTCAGTCCTCAATCCTCAATCATCAAACCTCAATTCCGAATCATCAGTCCTGAATGCTCAATCTTCATCCCTCAGTCCGCAACAATCAATTGTCAATCCTCAATCCTCAATAGAATATCCTCAATTCACAGTTTTCAATACTCAATCCCCAATCTTCAAACTTCAAATCTCAATCCACAGACATCAATTCTCATCACTCAACCCTCAACACACAGTCCTCAATCTTCAATCCGCAGTCCTCAATCCTCAATCCTAGATCCTCAATCCCCAATCCTCAATCCTTAACCCTCAATCTTCAATCCTCAATAACCAGTCCTCAATCCTCAATCCTCAATGCTCAATCTTCAATCCTAAATCCTCGGTCCGCAATCCTCAATCCTCATTCATCAATCCTCAATCCTCAACCGTCTGTCCTCGTCCTCAATCCTCAGCCCTCAATCCTCAATCTCAAACCTCAATCCTCAACCGTCAGCCCTCGTCCTGAATCCTCAACCCTCAACCCTCAATCCTCAATCATCAATACTCAATCTTCAATCCAAAATCCACAATCCTCAATCCTCAATATTCAGCACTCAACCCTCAACCATCAATCACCAATATTCAAACATCAATCCTCAATTCTCGATACTCAATAGAATATCCTGAATTCTCATGGTTCAATGCTAAATCCCCAATCTCAATCTTCAAATCTCAATCCACAAACATCAATTCTCATCACTCAACCCTCAACACTCAGTCCTCAATCTTCAATCCTCAACCCTTAATCCTCAATCCTCAATCTTCAATCCTCCATACTCAATCTTCAATCCTCAATCCTCAATCATCAATCCTCAATCCTCAATCCTCACTCTTCAATCCTCAATAATCAATCTCCTGTCCTAGATCCTCAATCTCCGATACTCTATCCTTAATCCTCAATATTCAATCCTCTATCCCCAGTCCACAATCTTCAATCCCCAAAGCTCAATAATCAATCGTCAATCCTCAGTCCTCAATCCCCAATCCTCAGTCCTCAATCATCAATCCTCAATACTCAAACCTCAATCCTCAACCGTCAGTCCTCGTCCTCAATCCTCAATCCTCAATCCTCAATCCTCAATCATCAATCGTCAATTCTCAATTCTCAATAGAATATCCTGAATTCTCAGTTTTCAATACTCAATCCTCAATCTTCAATCTTCAAGTCTCCATCCACAAACATCAATTCTCATCACTCAACCCTCAACACTCAATCCTCAATCCTCAATCCTCAATCTTCAATCCTCAACCCTCAATCCTCAATCCTCAATCCTCAATCCTCAATCATCAATCCTCAATCTTCAAAGCTCAATCCTCAATCCTCAATCCTCAATCCTCAGTCCCCAATCATCAATGCTCAATCTTCAATACTCAATCCTCAATCCTCAATCCTCAATACTCAATACTCAATACTCAATAGAATATCCTGAATTCTCAGTTTTCAATACTCAATCCTCAATCTTCAATCTTCATGTCTCCATCCACAAACATCAATTATCATCACTCAACCCTCAACACTCAGTCCTCAATCTTCAATCCTCAATCCTCAATACTCAATCCTCAATCATCAATACTCAATCTTCAAAACTCAATCCTCAATCCTCAATTCTCAATCCTCAATACTCAACCGTCAATCCTCAATTCTCAATACTCAATAGAATATCCTGAATTCTCAGGATTCAATACTCAAACCCCAATACTCAACCCTCAGCCCTCATTCTCCATCATCAATACTCAATCCTCAATCCTCAACCTTCAATCCTCAATACTCAATCTTCAATCTTCAATCCTCAATCCTCAAACCTCAATCCTCAATCCTCAATCCTCAGTCATCAATCCTCAATCTACAATACTCAATCGTCAATCCGCAGTCCTCAATCCTCAATCCTAGATCCTCAATCCCCAATCCTCAATCCTTAATCCTCAATCTTCAATCCTCAATACTCAGTCTTCAATCATCAATCCTCAATCCTCAATCCTCAATCCTCAATACTCAATCATCAATCCGCAATATTCAATCATCAACCTTCAATCCTCAATACTCAACCTTCAATCCTCAATACTCGAACCTCAATCGTCAATCCTCATTCTTCAATCCTCAATACACAATCCTCAATCCTCAATCCTCAATCCTCCATCCTCAATTCTCAATCCTCAATCCTCTGTCCTCAGTCCTCAAACCTCAATCCTCAACCCGCAGCCCTCATCCTCAATCCTCAATCCTGAATCATCAACCTTCAATCCTCAATACTCAATCTTCAATCCTCAATACTCAATCCTCAATCGTCAATCCTCATTCTTCAATCATCAATACCCAATCCGCAATCCTCAATCCTCAATCCTCCATCCTCAATTCTCAATCCTCAATCCTAAGTCCTCAGTCCTCAAATCTCAATCCTCAACCCTCAGCCCTCATTCTCAATCCTCAATCCTGAATCCTCAATCCTCAATCTTCAATCCTCAATCCTCAGTTCTCAATCATCAATCCTCAATCCTCAATCCTCAATCCTCAATCCTCAATCATCAATCCTCAATCCTCAGTCCTCAATCATCAATCCTCAATCCTCAATCCTCAATCGTCAGTCCTCAATCATCAATCCTCAATCTTCAATACTCAATCCTCAATCCTCAATACTCAATACTCAATACTCAATACTCAATAGAATATCCTGAATTCTCAGTTTTCAATACTCAATCCTCAATCTTCAATCTTCATGTATCCATCCACAAACATCAATTATCATCACTCCACCCTCAACACTCAGTCCTCAATCTTCAATCCGAAATCCTCAATACTCAATCCTCAATCATCAATATTCAATCTTCAAAACTCAATCCTCAATCCTCAATTCTCAATCCTCAATACTCAACCATCAATCCTCAATTCTCAATACTCAATAGAATATCCTGAATTCTCAGGATTCAATACTCAAACACCAATCCTCAACCCTCAGCCCTCATTCTCCATCATCAATACTCAATCCTCATTCCTCAACCTTCAATCCTCAATACTCAATCTTCAATCTTCAATCCTCAATCCTCAAACCTCAATCCTCAATCCTCAATCATCAGTCATCAATCCTCAATCTTCAATACTCAATCGTCAATCCGCAGTCCTCAATCCTCAATCCTAGATCCTCAATCCCCAATCCTCAATCCTTAATCCTCAATCTTCAATCCTCAATACTCAGTCTTCAATCATCAATCCTCAATCCTCAATCCTCAATCCTCAATCCTCAATCATCAATCCTCAATATTCAGTCATCAACCTTCAATCCTCAATACTCAATCTTCAACCCTCAATACTCAATCCTCAATCGTCAATCCTCATTCTTCAATCCTCAATACAGAATCCTCAATCCTCAATCCTCAATCCTCCATCCCCAATTCTCAATCCTCAATCCTCTGTCCTCAGTCCTCAAACCTCAATCCTCAACCCTCAGCCCTCATCCTCAATCCTCAATCCTGAATCATCTACCTTCAATCCTCAATACTCAATCTTCAATCCTCAATACTCAATCCTCAATCATCAATCCTCAATCTTCAATACTCAATCCTCAATCCTCAATCCTCAATCCTCAATACTCAGTCTTCAATCCTCAATCCTCAATCCTCAATCCTCAATCCTCAATCCTCAGTCATCAATCCTAAATCTTCAATACTCAATCGTCAATCCTCAGTCCTCAATTCTCAATCCTCAATTCTCGTTCCTCAAACCTCAATCCTCAACCCTCCATACTCAGTCTTCAATCCTCAATCCTCAATCCTCAATCCTCAATCCTCAATCCTCGACCCTCAGCCCTCATCCTCAATCCTCAATCCTGAATCCTCAATCCTCAATCTTCAATCCTCAATACTCAGCCTTCAATCCTCCATCCTCGATCCTCTATCCTCAAGCGTCAATCCTCAATCCTCAATCCTCAACCCTCAGCCCTCATCCTCCACCCTCAATCCTCAGTCCTCAAACCTCAACCTTCAATCCTCAATACTCAATCTTCGATCCTCAATCCTCAACCCTCAATCCTCAATCCACATTCCACAACCCTCAATCCTCAAACCTCAATCTTCAATCCTCAATACTCAATCTTCGATTATCAATTCTCAAACCTCAATCCTCAATCCTCAATCCTCAATCTTCAATCCTCAATACTCAGTCTTCAATCATCAATCCTCAATCCTCAATCCTCAATCCTGAATCATCAATCCTCATTCCATAATCCTCAATCCTCAATACTCAATCATCAATCCTCAATATTCAATCATCAACCTTCAATCCTCAATACTCAATCTTCAATCCTCAATACTCGAACCTCAATCGTCAATCCTCATTCTTCAAACCTCAATACACAATCCTCAATCCTCAATCCTCAATCCTCCATCCTCAATTCTCAATCCTCAATCCTCTGTCCTCAGTCCTCAAACCTCAATCCTCAACCCCCAGCCCTCATCCTCAATCCTCAATCCTGAATCATCAACCTTCAATCCTCAATACTCAATCTTCAATCCTCAATACTCAATCCTCAATCGTCAATCCTCATTCTTCAATCATCAATACCCAATCCTCAATCCTCAATCCTCAATCCTCCATCCTCAATTCTCAATCCTCAATCCTCAGTCCTCAGTCCTCAAATCTCAATCCTCAACCCTCAGCCCTCATTCTCAATCCTCAATCCTGAATCCTCAATCCTCAATCTTCAATCCTCAATCCTCAGTTCTCAATCATCAATCCTCAATCCTCAATCCTCAATACTCAATAGAATATCCTGAATTCTCAGTATTCAATACTGAAACCTCAATCCTCAACCCTCAGCCCTCATCCTCCATCCTCAATCCTCAATCCTCAATCCTCAAACCTCAATCTTCAATCCTCGATACTCAATCTTCGATTCTCAATCCTCAATCCTCAATCCTCAATCCCCAATCCTCAATCTTCAATCGTCAATCCTCAATCCTCAATCCTCAATCCTCAATCTGCAATCATCAATCCTCAATCTCCAACACTCAATCCTCAACCCTCAATCCTCAATCTTCAATCCTCAATCCTCAATCCTCAATTCTCAATCCTCAATCTTCAATCCTCAATACTCAGTCTTCAACACTCAATACTCAATCCTCAATCCTCAATCCTCAGTCCTCAATCATCAATCCTCAATCTTCAATACTCAATCCTCAATCCTCAATCCTCAATCCTCAATACTCAGTCTTCAATCCTCAATCCTCAATCCTCAATCCTCAATCCTCAATCCTCAGTCATCAATCCTAAATCTTCAATACTCAATCGTCAATCCTCAGTCCTCAATTCTCAATCCTCAATCCTCGTTCCTCAAACCTCAATCCTCAACCCTCCATACTCAGTCTTCAATCCTCAATCCTCAACCCTCAATCCTCAATCCTCAGTCCTCATCCCTCAGCCCTCTTCCTCAATCCTCAATCCTGAATCCTCAATCCTCAATCTTCAATCCTCAATACTCAGCCTTCAATCCTCCATCCTCGATCCTCTATCCTCAAGCGTCAATCCTCAATCCTCAATCCTCAACCCTCAGCCCTCATCCTCAACCCTCAATCCTCAATCCTCAAACCTCAACCTTCAATCCTCAATACTCAATCTTCGATCATCAATCCTCAACCCTCAATCCTCAATCCTCAATCCTCAATCCTGAATCCTCAATATTCAATACACAACCCTCAAACATCAATCCTCAATACTCAACCATCAATCCTCAATTCTCAATACTCAATAGAATATCCTGAATTCTCTGTTTTCAATACTCAATCGTCAATCTTCAATCTTCAAGTCTCCATCCACAAACATCAATTCTCATCACTCAACCCTCAACACTCAGTCCTCAATCTTCCATCCTCAATCCTCAATCCTCAATCCTCAATCGTCAATCCTCAATCCCCAATCCTCAATCTTCAATCCTCAATCCTCAATCCTCAAGCCTCAATACTCAATCCTCAATCCTCAATCCTCAATCCTCCATCCTCAATCATCAATCCTCAATCTTCAATACTCAGTCCTCAATCCTCAATCATCAAACCTCAATTCCGAATCCTCAGTCCTGAATGCTCAATCTTCATCCCTCAGTCCGCAACAATCAATTGTCAATCCTCAATCCTCAATAGAATATCCTCAATTCACAGTTTTCAATACTCAATCCCCAATCTTCAAACTTCAAATCTCAATCCACAGACATCAATTCTCATCACTCAACCCTCAACACACAGTCCTCAATCTTCAATCCGCAGTCCTCAATCCTCAATCCTAGATCCTCAATCCCCAATCCTCAATCCTTAACCCTCAATCTTCAATCCTCAATAACCAGTCCTCAATCCTCAATCCTCAATGCTCAATCTTCAATCCTAAATCCTCGGTCCGCAATCCTCAATCCTCATTCATCAATCCTCAATCCTCAACCGTCTGTCCTCGTCCTCAATCCTCAGCCCTCAATCCTCAATCTCAAACCTCAATCCTCAACCGTCAGCCCTCGTCCTCAATCCTCAACCCTCAACCCTCAATCCTCAATCATCAATACTCAATCTTCAATCCTCAATCCACAAACCTCAATCCTCAATATTCAGCACTCAACCCTCAACCATCAATCACCAATATTCAAACATCAATCCTCAATTCTCGATACTCAATAGAATATCCTGAATTCTCGTGGTTCAATGCTAAATCCCCAATCTCAATCCTCAAATCTCAATCCACAAACATCAATTCTCATCACTCAACCCTCAACACTCAGTCCTCAATCTTCAATCCTCAACCCTTAATCCTCAATCCTCAATCTTCAATCCTCCATACTCAATCTTCAATCCTCAATCCTCAATCATCAATCCTCAATCCTCAATCCTCAATCCTCACTCTTCAATCCTCAATAATCAATCTCCTGTCCTAGATCCTCAATCTCCGATACTCTATCCTTAATCCTCAATATTCAATCCTCTATCCCCAGTCCACAATCTTCAATCCCCAAAGCTCAATAATCAATCGTCAATCCTCAGTCCTCAATCCCCAATCCTCAGTCCTCAATCATCAATCCTCAATACTCAAACCTCAATCCTCAACCGTCAGTCCTCGTCCTCAATCCTCAATCCTCAATCCTCAATCCTCAATCATCAATCGTCAATTCTCAATTCTCAATAGAATATCCTGAATTCTCAGTTTTCAATACTCAATCCTCAATCTTCAATCTTCAAGTCTCCATCCACAAACATCAATTCTCATCACTCAACCCTCAACACTCAATCCTCAATCCTCAATCCTCAATCTTCAATCCTCAACCCTCAATCCTCAATCCTCAATCCTCAATCCTCAATCATCAATCCTCAATCTTCAAAGCTCAATCCTCAATCCTCAATCCTCAATCCTCAGTCCCCAATCATCAATGCTCAATCTTCAATACTCAATCCTCAATCCTCAATCCTCAATACTCAATACTCAATACTCAATAGAATATCCTGAATTCTCAGTTTTCAATACTCAATCCTCAATCTTCAATCTTCATGTCTCCATCCACAAACATCAATTATCATCACTCAACCCTCAACACTCAGTCCTCAATCTTCAATCCTCAATCCTCAATACTCAATCCTCAATCATCAATACTCAATCTTCAAAACTCAATCCTCAATCCTCAATTCTCAATCCTCAATACTCAACCGTCAATCCTCAATTCTCAATACTCAATAGAATATCCTGAATTCTCAGGATTCAATACTCAAACCCCAATCCTCAACCCTCAGCCCTCATTCTCCATCATCAATACTCAATCCTCAATCCTCAACCTTCAATCCTCAATACTCAATCTTCAATCTTCAATCCTCAATCCTCAAACCTCAATCCTCAATCCTCAATCCTCAGTCATCAATCCTCAATCTACAATACTCAATCGTCAATCCGCAGTCCTCAATCCTCAATCCTAGATCCTCAATCCCCAATCCTCAATCCTTAATCCTCAATCTTCAATCCTCAATACTCAGTCTTCAATCATCAATCCTCAATCCTCAATCCTCAATCCTCAATACTCAATCATCAATCCGCAATATTCAATCATCAACCTTCAATCCTCAATACTCAACCTTCAATCCTCAATACTCGAACCTCAATCGTCAATCCTCATTCTTCAATCCTCAATACACAATCCTCAATCCTCAATCCTCAATCCTCCATCCTCAATTCTCAATCCTCAATCCTCTGTCCTCAGTCCTCAAACCTCAATCCTCAACCCGCAGCCCTCATCCTCAATCCTCAATCCTGAATCATCAACCTTCAATCCTCAATACTCAATCTTCAATCCTCAATACTCAATCCTCAATCGTCAATCCTCATTCTTCAATCATCAATACCCAATCCGCAATCCTCAATCCTCAATCCTCCATCCTCAATTCTCAATCCTCAATCCTAAGTCCTCAGTCCTCAAATCTCAATCCTCAACCCTCAGCCCTCATTCTCAATCCTCAATCCTGAATCCTCAATCCTCAATCTTCAATCCTCAATCCTCAGTTCTCAATCATCAATCCTCAATCCTCAATCCTCAATCCTCAATCCTCAATCATCAATCCTCAATCCTCAGTCCTCAATCATCAATCCTCAATCCTCAATCCTCAATCGTCAGTCCTCAATCATCAATCCTCAATCTTCAATACTCAATCCTCAATCCTCAATACTCAATACTCAATACTCAATACTCAATAGAATATCCTGAATTCTCAGTTTTCAATACTCAATCCTCAATCTTCAATCTTCATGTATCCATCCACAAACATCAATTATCATCACTCCACCCTCAACACTCAGTCCTCAATCTTCAATCCGAAATCCTCAATACTCAATCCTCAATCATCAATATTCAATCTTCAAAACTCAATCCTCAATCCTCAATTCTCAATCCTCAATACTCAACCATCAATCCTCAATTCTCAATACTCAATAGAATATCCTGAATTCTCAGGATTCAATACTCAAACACCAATCCTCAACCCTCAGCCCTCATTCTCCATCATCAATACTCAATCCTCATTCCTCAACCTTCAATCCTCAATACTCAATCTTCAATCTTCAATCCTCAATCCTCAAACCTCAATCCTCAATCCTCAATCATCAGTCATCAATCCTCAATCTTCAATACTCAATCGTCAATCCGCAGTCCTCAATCCTCAATCCTAGATCCTCAATCCCCAATCCTCAATCCTTAATCCTCAATCTTCAATCCTCAATACTCAGTCTTCAATCATCAATCCTCAATCCTCAATCCTCAATCCTCAATCCTCAATCATCAATCCTCAATATTCAGTCATCAACCTTCAATCCTCAATACTCAATCTTCAACCCTCAATACTCAATCCTCAATCGTCAATCCTCATTCTTCAATCCTCAATACAGAATCCTCAATCCTCAATCCTCAATCCTCCATCCCCAATTCTCAATCCTCAATCCTCTGTCCTCAGTCCTCAAACCTCAATCCTCAACCCTCAGCCCTCATCCTCAATCCTCAATCCTGAATCATCTACCTTCAATCCTCAATACTCAATCTTCAATCCTCAATACTCAATCCTCAATCATCAATCCTCAATCTTCAATACTCAATCCTCAATCCTCAATCCTCAATCCTCAATACTCAGTCTTCAATCCTCAATCCTCAATCCTCAATCCTCAATCCTCAATCCTCAGTCATCAATCCTAAATCTTCAATACTCAATCGTCAATCCTCAGTCCTCAATTCTCAATCCTCAATTCTCGTTCCTCAAACCTCAATCCTCAACCCTCCATACTCAGTCTTCAATCCTCAATCCTCAATCCTCAATCCTCAATCCTCAATCCTCGACCCTCAGCCCTCATCCTCAATCCTCAATCCTGAATCCTTAATCCTCAATCTTCAATCCTCAATACTCAGCCTTCAATCCTCCATCCTCGATCCTCTATCCTCAAGCGTCAATCCTCAATCCTCAATCCTCAACCCTCAGCCCTCATCCTCCACCCTCAATCCTCAGTCCTCAAACCTCAACCTTCAATCCTCAATACTCAATCTTCGATCCTCAATCCTCAACCCTCAATCCTCAATCCACATTCCACAACCCTCAATCCTCAAACCTCAATCTTCAATCCTCAATACTCAATCTTCGATTATCAATTCTCAAACCTCAATCCTCAATCCTCAATCCTCAATCTTCAATCCTCAATACTCAGTCTTCAATCATCAATCCTCAATCCTCAATCCTCAATCCTGAATCATCAATCCTCATTCCATAATCCTCAATCCTCAATACTCAATCATCAATCCTCAATCCTCAATCTTCAATCGTCAATCCTCAATCCTCAATCCTCAATCCTCAATCCTCAATCCTCAATTCTCAATCCTCAATCTTCAATCCTCAATACTCAATCTTCAATCCTCAATACTCGAACCTCAATCGTCAATCCTCATTCTTCAAACCTCAATACACAATCCTCAATCCTCAATCCTCAATCCTCCATCCTCAATTCTCAATCCTCAATCCTCTGTCCTCAGTCCTCAAACCTCAATCCTCAACCCCCAGCCCTCATCCTCAATCCTCAATCCTGAATCATCAACCTTCAATCCTCAATACTCAATCTTCAATCCTCAATACTCAATCCTCAATCGTCAATCCTCATTCTTCAATCATCAATACCCAATCCTCAATCCTCAATCCTCAATCCTCCATCCTCAATTCTCAATCCTCAATCCTCAGTCCTCAGTCCTCAAATCTCAATCCTCAACCCTCAGCCCTCATTCTCAATCCTCAATCCTGAATCCTCAATCCTCAATCTTCAATCCTCAATCCTCAGTTCTCAATCATCAATCCTCAATCCTCAATCCTCAATACTCAATAGAATATCCTGAATTCTCAGTATTCAATACTGAAACCTCAATCCTCAACCCTCAGCCCTCATCCTCCATCCTCAATCCTCAATCCTCAATCCTCAAACCTCAATCTTCAATCCTCGATACTCAATCTTCGATTCTCAATCCTCAATCCTCAATCCTCAATCCCCAATCCTCAATCTTCAATCGTCAATCCTCAATCCTCAATCCTCAATCCTCAATCTGCAATCATCAATCCTCAATCTCCAACACTCAATCCTCAACCCTCAATCCTCAATCTTCAATCCTCAATCCTCAATCCTCAATTCTCAATCCTCAATCTTCAATCCTCAATACTCAGTCTTCAACACTCAATACTCAATCCTCAATCCTCAATCCTCAGTCCTCAATCATCAATCCTCAATCTTCAATACTCAATCCTCAATCCTCAATCCTCAATCCTCAATACTCAGTCTTCAATCCTCAATCCTCAATCCTCAATCCTCAATCCTCAATCCTCAGTCATCAATCCTAAATCTTCAATACTCAATCGTCAATCCTCAGTCCTCAATTCTCAATCCTCAATCCTCGTTCCTCAAACCTCAATCCTCAACCCTCCATACTCAGTCTTCAATCCTCAATCCTCAACCCTCAATCCTCAATCCTCAGTCCTCATCCCTCAGCCCTCTTCCTCAATCCTCAATCCTGAATCCTCAATCCTCAATCTTCAATCCTCAATACTCAGCCTTCAATCCTCCATCCTCGATCCTCTATCCTCAAGCGTCAATCCTCAATCCTCAATCCTCAACCCTCAGCCCTCATCCTCAACCCTCAATCCTCAATCCTCAAACCTCAACCTTCAATCCTCAATACTCAATCTTCGATCATCAATCCTCAACCCTCAATCCTCAATCCTCAATCCTCAATCCTGAATCCTCAATATTCAATACACAACCCTCAAACATCAATCCTCAATACTCAACCATCAATCCTCAATTCTCAATACTCAATAGAATATCCTGAATTCTCTGTTTTCAATACTCAATCGTCAATCTTCAATCTTCAAGTCTCCATCCACAAACATCAATTCTCATCACTCAACCCTCAACACTCAGTCCTCAATCTTCCATCCTCAATCCTCAATCCTCAATCCTCAATCGTCAATCCTCAATCCCCAATCCTCAATCTTCAATCCTCAATCCTCAATCCTCAAGCCTCAATACTCAATCCTCAATCCTCAATCCTCAATCCTCCATCCTCAATCATCAATCCTCAATCTTCAATACTCAGTCCTCAATCCTCAATCATCAAACCTCAATTCCGAATCCTCAGTCCTGAATGCTCAATCTTCATCCCTCAGTCCGCAACAATCAATTGTCAATCCTCAATCCTCAATAGAATATCCTCAATTCACAGTTTTCAATACTCAATCCCCAATCTTCAAACTTCAAATCTCAATCCACAGACACCAATTCTCATCACTCAACCCTCAACACACAGTCCTCAATCTTCAATCCGCAGTCCTCAATCCTCAATCCTAGATCCTCAATCCCCAATCCTCAATCCTTAACCCTCAATCTTCAATCCTCAATAACCAGTCCTCAATCCTCAATCCTCAATGCTCAATCTTCAATCCTAAATCCTCGGTCCGCAATCCTCAATCCTCATTCATCAATCCTCAATCCTCAACCGTCTGTCCTCGTCCTCAATCCTCAGCCCTCAATCCTCAATCTCAAACCTCAATCCTCAACCGTCAGCCCTCGTCCTCAATCCTCAACCCTCAACCCTCAATCCTCAATCATCAATACTCAATCTTCAATCCTCAATCCACAAACCTCAATCCTCAATATTCAGCACTCAACCCTCAACCATCAATCACCAATATTCAAACATCAATCCTCAATTCTCGATACTCAATAGAATATCCTGAATTCTCGTGGTTCAATGCTAAATCCCCAATCTCAATCCTCAAATCTCAATCCACAAACATCAATTCTCATCACTCAACCCTCAACACTCAGTCCTCAATCTTCAATCCTCAACCCTTAATCCTCAATCCTCAATCTTCAATCCTCCATACTCAATCTTCAATCCTCAATCCTCAATCCTCAATCATCAATCCTCAATCCTCAATCCTCACTCTTCAATCCTCAATAATCAATCTCCTGTCCTAGATCCTCAATCTCCGATACTCTATCCTTAATCCTCAATATTCAATCCTCTATCCCCAGTCCACAATCTTCAATCCCCAAAGCTCAATAATCAATCGTCAATCCTCAGTCCTCAATCCCCAATCCTCAGTCCTCAATCATCAATCCTCAATACTCAAACCTCAATCCTCAACCGTCAGTCCTCGTCCTCAATCCTCAATCCTCAATCCTCAATCCTCAATCATCAATCGTCAATTCTCAATTCTCAATAGAATATCCTGAATTCTCAGTTTTCAATACTCAATCCTCAATCTTCAATCTTCAAGTCTCCATCCACAAACATCAATTCTCATAACTCAACCCTCAACACTCAATCATCAATCCTCAATCTCCAACACTCAATCCTCAACCCTCAATCCTCAATCTTCAATCCTCAATCCTCAATCCTCAATTCTCAATCCTCAATCTTCAATCCTCAATACTCAGTCTTCAACACTCAATACTCAATCCTCAATCCTCAATCCTCAGTCCTCAATCATCAATCCTCAATCTTCAATACTCAATCCTCAATCCTCAATCCTCAATCCTCAATACTCAGTCTTCAATCCTCAATCCTCAATCCTCAATCCTCAATCCTCAATCCTCAGTCATCAATCCTAAATCTTCAATACTCAATCGTCAATCCTCAGTCCTCAATTCTCAATCCTCAATCCTCGTTCCTCAAACCTCAATCCTCAACCCTCCATACTCAGTCTTCAATCCTCAATCCTCAACCCTCAATCCTCAATCCTCAGTCCTCATCCCTCAGCCCTCTTCCTCAATCCTCAATCCTGAATCCTCAATCCTCAATCTTCAATCCTCAATACTCAGCCTTCAATCCTCCATCCTCGATCCTCTATCCTCAAGCGTCAATCCTCAATCCTCAATCCTCAACCCTCAGCCCTCATCCTCAACCCTCAATCCTCAATCCTCAAACCTCAACCTTCAATCCTCAATACTCAATCTTCGATCATCAATCCTCAACCCTCAATCCTCAATCCTCAATCCTCAATCCTGAATCCTCAATATTCAATACACAACCCTCAAACATCAATCCTCAATACTCAACCATCAATCCTCAATTCTCAATACTCAATAGAATATCCTGAATTCTCTGTTTTCAATACTCAATCGTCAATCTTCAATCTTCAAGTCTCCATCCACAAACATCAATTCTCATCACTCAACCCTCAACACTCAGTCCTCAATCTTCCATCCTCAATCCTCAATCCTCAATCCTCAATCGTCAATCCTCAATCCCCAATCCTCAATCTTCAATCCTCAATCCTCAATCCTCAAGCCTCAATACTCAATCCTCAATCCTCAATCCTCAATCCTCCATCCTCAATCATCAATCCTCAATCTTCAATACTCAGTCCTCAATCCTCAATCATCAAACCTCAATTCCGAATCCTCAGTCCTGAATGCTCAATCTTCATCCCTCAGTCCGCAACAATCAATTGTCAATCCTCAATCCTCAATAGAATATCCTCAATTCACAGTTTTCAATACTCAATCCCCAATCTTCAAACTTCAAATCTCAATCCACAGACATCAATTCTCATCACTCAACCCTCAACACACAGTCCTCAATCTTCAATCCGCAGTCCTCAATCCTCAATCCTAGATCCTCAATCCCCAATCCTCAATCCTTAACCCTCAATCTTCAATCCTCAATAACCAGTCCTCAATCCTCAATCCTCAATGCTCAATCTTCAATCCTAAATCCTCGGTCCGCAATCCTCAATCCTCATTCATCAATCCTCAATCCTCAACCGTCTGTCCTCGTCCTCAATCCTCAGCCCTCAATCCTCAATCTCAAACCTCAATCCTCAACCGTCAGCCCTCGTCCTCAATCCTCAACCCTCAACCCTCAATCCTCAATCATCAATACTCAATCTTCAATCCTCAATCCACAAACCTCAATCCTCAATATTCAGCACTCAACCCTCAACCATCAATCACCAATATTCAAACATCAATCCTCAATTCTCGATACTCAATAGAATATCCTGAATTCTCGTGGTTCAATGCTAAATCCCCAATCTCAATCCTCAAATCTCAATCCACAAACATCAATTCTCATCACTCAACCCTCAACACTCAGTCCTCAATCTTCAATCCTCAACCCTTAATCCTCAATCCTCAATCTTCAATCCTCCATACTCAATCTTCAATCCTCAATCCTCAATCCTCAATCATCAATCCTCAATCCTCAATCCTCACTCTTCAATCCTCAATAATCAATCTCCTGTCCTAGATCCTCAATCTCCGATACTCTATCCTTAATCCTCAATATTCAATCCTCTATCCCCAGTCCACAATCTTCAATCCCCAAAGCTCAATAATCAATCGTCAATCCTCAGTCCTCAATCCCCAATCCTCAGTCCTCAATCATCAATCCTCAATACTCAAACCTCAATCCTCAACCGTCAGTCCTCGTCCTCAATCCTCAATCCTCAATCCTCAATCCTCAATCATCAATCGTCAATTCTCAATTCTCAATAGAATATCCTGAATTCTCAGTTTTCAATACTCAATCCTCAATCTTCAATCTTCAAGTCTCCATCCACAAACATCAATTCTCATCACTCAACCCTCAACACTCAATCCTCAATCCTCAATCCTCAATCTTCAATCCTCAACCCTCAATCCTCAATCCTCAATCCTCAATCCTCAGTCATCAATCCTCAATCTTCAAAGCTCAATCCTCAATCCTCAATCCTCAATCCTCAGTCCCCAATCATCAATGCTCAATCTTCAATACTCAATCCTCAATCCTCAATCCTCAATACTCAATACTCAATACTCAATAGAATATCCTGAATTCTCAGTTTTCAATACTCAATCCTCAATCTTCAATCTTCATGTCTCCATCCACAAACATCAATTATCATCACTCAACCCTCAACACTCAGTCCTCAATCTTCAATCCTCAATCCTCAATACTCAATCCTCAATCATCAATACTCAATCTTCAAAACTCAATCCTCAATCCTCAATTCTCAATCCTCAATACTCAACCGTCAATCCTCAATTCTCAATACTCAATAGAATATCCTGAATTCTCAGGATTCAATACTCAAACCCCAATCCTCAACCCTCAGCCCTCATTCTCCATCATCAATACTCAATCCTCAATCCTCAACCTTCAATCCTCAATACTCAATCTTCAATCTTCAATCCTCAATCCTCAAACCTCAATCCTCAATCCTCAATCCTCAGTCATCAATCCTCAATCTACAATACTCAATCGTCAATCCGCAGTCCTCAATCCTCAATCCTAGATCCTCAATCCCCAATCCCCAATCCTCAATCCTTAATCCTCAATCTTCAATCCTCAATACTCAGTCTTCAATCATCAATCCTCAATCCTCAATCCTCAATCCTCAATACTCAATCATCAATCCGCAATATTCAATCATCAACCTTCAATCCTCAATACTCAACCTTCAATCCTCAATACTCGAACCTCAATCGTCAATCCTCATTCTTCAATCCTCAATACACAATCCTCAATCCTCAATCCTCAATCCTCCATCCTCAATTCTCAATCCTCAATCCTCTGTCCTCAGTCCTCAAACCTCAATCCTCAACCCGCAGCCCTCATCCTCAATCCTCAATCCTGAATCATCAACCTTCAATCCTCAATACTCAATCTTCAATCCTCAATACTCAATCCTCAATCGTCAATCCTCATTCTTCAATCATCAATACCCAATCCGCAATCCTCAATCCTCAATCCTCCATCCTCAATTCTCAATCCTCAATCCTAAGTCCTCAGTCCTCAAATCTCAATCCTCAACCCTCAGCCCTCATTCTCAATCCTCAATCCTGAATCCTCAATCCTCAATCTTCAATCCTCAATCCTCAGTTCTCAATCATCAATCCTCAATCCTCAATCCTCAATCCTCAATCCTCAATCATCAATCCTCAATCCTCAGTCCTCAATCATCAATCCTCAATCCTCAATCCTCAATCGTCAGTCCTCAATCATCAATCCTCAATCTTCAATACTCAATCCTCAATCCTCAATACTCAATACTCAATACTCAATACTCAATAGAATATCCTGAATTCTCAGTTTTCAATACTCAATCCTCAATCTTCAATCTTCATGTATCCATCCTCAAACATCAATTATCATCACTCCACCCTCAACACTCAGTCCTCAATCTTCAATCCGAAATCCTCAATACTCAATCCTCAATCATCAATATTCAATCTTCAAAACTCAATCCTCAATCCTCAATTCTCAATCCTCAATACTCAACCATCAATCCTCAATTCTCAATACTCAATAGAATATCCTGAATTCTCAGGATTCAATACTCAAACACCAATCCTCAACCCTCAGCCCTCATTCTCCATCATCAATACTCAATCCTCAATCCTCAACCTTCAATCCTCAATACTCAATCTTCAATCTTCAATCCTCAATCCTCAAACCTCAATCCTCAATCCTCAATCCTCAGTCATCAATCCTCAATCTTCAATACTCAATCGTCAATCCGCAGTCCTCAATCCTCAATCCTAGATCCTCAATCCCCAATCCTCAATCCTTAATCCTCAATCTTCAATCCTCAATACTCAGTCTTCAATCATCAATCCTCAATCCTCAATCCTCAATCCTCAATCCTCAATCATCAATCCTCAATATTCAGTCATCAACCTTCAATCCTCAATACTCAATCTTCAACCCTCAATACTCAATCCTCAATCGTCAATCCTCATTCTTCAATCCTCAATACAGAATCCTCAATCCTCAATCCTCAATCCTCCATCCCCAATTCTCAATCCTCAATCCTCTGTCCTCAGTCCTCAAACCTCAATCCTCAACCCTCAGCCCTCATCCTCAATCCTCAATCCTGAATCATCTACCTTCAATCCTCAATACTCAATCTTCAATCCTCAATACTCAATCCTCAATCATCAATCCTCAATCTTCAATACTCAATCCTCAATCCTCAATCCTCAATCCTCAATACTCAGTCTTCAATCCTCAATCCTCAATCCTCAATCCTCAATCCTCAATCCTCAGTCATCAATCCTAAATCTTCAATACTCAATCGTCAATCCTCAGTCCTCAATTCTCAATCCTCAATTCTCGTTCCTCAAACCTCAATCCTCAACCCTCCATACTCAGTCTTCAATCCTCAATCCTCAATCCTCAATCCTCAATCCTCAATCCTCAACCCTCAGCCCTCATCCTCAATCCTCAATCCTGAATCCTCAATCCTCAATCTTCAATCCTCAATACTCAGCCTTCAATCCTCCATCCTCGATCCTCTATCCTCAAGCGTCAATCCTCAATCCTCAATCCTCAACCCTCAGCCCTCATCCTCCACCCTCAATCCTCAGTCCTCAAACCTCAACCTTCAATCCTCAATACTCAATCTTCGATCCTCAATCCTCAACCCTCAATCCTCAATCCACATTCCACAACCCTCAATCCTCAAACCTCAATCTTCAATCCTCAATACTCAATCTTCGATTATCAATTCTCAAACCTCAATCCTCAATCCTCAATCCTCAATCTTCAATCCTCAATACTCAGTCTTCAATCATCAATCCTCAATCCTCAATCCTCAATCCTGAATCATCAATCCTCAATCCATAATCCTCAATCCTCAATACTCAATCATCAATCCTCAATATTCAATCATCAACCTTCAATCCTCAATACTCAATCTTCAATCCTCAATACTCGAACCTCAATCGTCAATCCTCATTCTTCAAACCTCAATACACAATCCTCAATCCTCAATCCTCAATCCTCCATCCTCAATTCTCAATCCTCAATCCTCTGTCCTCAGTCCTCAAACCTCAATCCTCAACCCCCAGCCCTCATCCTCAATCCTCAATCCTGAATCATCAACCTTCAATCCTCAATACTCAATCTTCAATCCTCAATACTCAATCCTCAATCGTCAATCCTCATTCTTCAATCATCAATACCCAATCCTCAATCCTCAATCCTCAATCCTCCATCCTCAATTCTCAATCCTCAATCCTCAGTCCTCAGTCCTCAAATCTCAATCCTCAACCCTCAGCCCTCATTCTCAATCCTCAATCCTGAATCCTCAATCCTCAATCCTCAATCCTCAGTCATCAATCCTCAATCTACAATACTCAATCGTCAATCCGCAGTCCTCAATCCTCAATCCTAGATCCTCAATCCCCAATCCTCAATACTTAATCCTCAATCTTCAATCCTCAATACTCAGTCTTCAATCATCAATCCTCAATCCTCAATCCTCAATCCTCAATACTCAATCATCAATCCGCAATATTCAATCATCAACCTTCAATCCTCAATACTCAACCTTCAATCCTCAATACTCGAACCTCAATCGTCAATCCTCATTCTTCAATCCTCAATACACAATCCTCAATCCTCAATCCTCAATCCTCCATCCTCAATTCTCAATCCTCAATCCTCTGTCCTCAGTCCTCAAACCTCAATCCTCAACCCGCAGCCCTCATCCTCAATCCTCAATCCTGAATCATCAACCTTCAATCCTCAATACTCAATCTTCAATCCTCAATACTCAATCCTCAATCGTCAATCCTCATTCTTCAATCATCAATACCCAATCCGCAATCCTCAATCCTCAATCCTCCATCCTCAATTCTCAATCCTCAATCCTAAGTCCTCAGTCCTCAAATCTCAATCCTCAACCCTCAGCCCTCATTCTCAATCCTCAATCCTGAATCCTCAATCCTCAATCTTCAATCCTCAATCCTCAGTTCTCAATCATCAATCCTCAATCCTCAATCCTCAATCCTCAATCCTCAATCATCAATCCTCAATCCTCAGTCCTCAATCATCAATCCTCAATCCTCAATCCTCAATCGTCAGTCCTCAATCATCAATCGTCAATCTTCAATACTCAATCCTCAATCCTCAATACTCAATACTCAATACTCAATACTCAATAGAATATCCTGAATTCTCAGTTTTCAATACTCAATCCTCAATCTTCAATCTTCATGTATCCATCCACAAACATCAATTATCATCACTCCACCCTCAACACTCAGTCCTCAATCTTCAATCCGAAATCCTCAATACTCAATCCTCAATCATCAATATTCAATCTTCAAAACTCAATCCTCAATCCTCAATTCTCAATCCTCAATACTCAACCATCAATCCTCAATTCTCAATACTCAATAGAATATCCTGAATTCTCAGGATTCAATACTCAAACACCAATCCTCAACCCTCAGCCCTCATTCTCCATCATCAATACTCAATCCTCATTCCTCAACCTTCAATCCTCAATACTCAATCTTCAATCTTCAATCCTCAATCCTCAAACCTCAATCCTCAATCCTCAATCATCAGTCATCAATCCTCAATCTTCAATACTCAATCGTCAATCCGCAGACCTCAATCCTCAATCCTAGATCCTCAATCCCCAATCCTCAATCCTTAATCCTCAATCTTCAATCCTCAATACTCAGTCTTCAATCATCAATCCTCAATCCTCAATCCTCAATCCTCAATCCTCAATCATCAATCCTCAATATTCAGTCATCAACCTTCAATCCTCAATACTCAATCTTCAACCCTCAATACTCAATCCTCAATCGTCAATCCTCATTCTTCAATCCTCAATACAGAATCCTCAATCCTCAATCCTCAATCCTCCATCCCCAATTCTCAATCCTCAATCCTCTGTCCTCAGTCCTCAAACCTCAATCCTCAACCCTCAGCCCTCATCCTCAATCCTCAATCCTGAATCATCTACCTTCAATCCTCAATACTCAATCTTCAATCCTCAATACTCAATCCTCAATCATCAATCCTCAATCTTCAATACTCAATCCTCAATCCTCAATCCTCAATCCTCAATACTCAGTCTTCAATCCTCAATCCTCAATCCTCAATCCTCAATCCTCAATCCTCAGTCATCAATCCTAAATCTTCAATACTCAATCGTCAATCCTCAGTCCTCAATTCTCAATCCTCAATTCTCGTTCCTCAAACCTCAATCCTCAACCCTCCATACTCAGTCTTCAATCCTCAATCCTCAATCCTCAATCCTCAATCCTCAATCCTCGACCCTCAGCCCTCATCCTCAATCCTCAATCCTGAATCCTCAATCCTCAATCTTCAATCCTCAATACTCAGCCTTCAATCCTCCATCCTCGATCCTCTATCCTCAAGCGTCAATCCTCAATCCTCAATCCTCAACCCTCAGCCCTCATCCTCCACCCTCAATCCTCAGTCCTCAAACCTCAACCTTCAATCCTCAATACTCAATCTTCGATCCTCAATCCTCAACCCTCAATCCTCAATCCACATTCCACAACCCTCAATCCTCAAACCTCAATCTTCAATCCTCAATACTCAATCTTCGATTATCAATTCTCAAACCTCAATCCTCAATCCTCAATCCTCAATCTTCAATCCTCAATACTCAGTCTTCAATCATCAATCCTCAATCCTCAATCCTCAATCCTGAATCATCAATCCTCAATCCATAATCCTCAATCCTCAATACTCAATCATCAATCCTCAATATTCAATCATCAACCTTCAATCCTCAATACTCAATCTTCAATCCTCAATACTCGAACCTCAATCGTCAATCCTCATTCTTCAAACCTCAATACACAATCCTCAATCCTCAATCCTCAATCCTCCATCCTCAATTCTCAATCCTCAATCCTCTGTCCTCAGTCCTCAAACCTCAATCCTCAACCCCCAGCCCTCATCCTCAATCCTCAATCCTGAATCATCAACCTTCAATCCTCAATACTCAATCTTCAATCCTCATTACTCAATCCTCAATCGTCAATCCTCATTCTTCAATCATCAATACCCAATCCTCAATCCTCAATCCTCAATCCTCCATCCTCAATTCTCAATCCTCAATCCTCAGTCCTCAGTCCTCAAATCTCAATCCTCAACCCTCAGCCCTCATTCTCAATCCTCAATCCTGAATCCTCAATCCTCAATCTTCAATCCTCAATCCTCAGTTCTCAATCATCAATCCTCAATCCTCAATCCTCAATACTCAATAGAATATCCTGAATTCTCAGTATTCAATACTGAAACCTCAATCCTCAACCCTCAGCCCTCATCCTCCATCCTCAATCCTCAATCCTCAATCCTCAAACCTCAATCTTCAATCCTCGATACTCAATCTTCGATTCTCAATCCTCAATCCTCAATCCTCAATCCCCAATCCTCAATCTTCAATCGTCAATCCTCAATCCTCAATCCTCAATCCTCAATCTGCAATCATCAATCCTCAATCTCCAACACTCAATCCTCAACCCTCAATCCTCAATCTTCAATCCTCAATCCTCAATCCTCAATTCTCAATCCTCAATCTTCAATCCTCAATACTCAGTCTTCAACACTCAATACTCAATCCTCAATCCTCAATCCTCAGTCCTCAATCGTCAATCCTCAATCTTCAATACTCAATCCTCAATCCTCAATCCTCAATCCTCAATACTCAGTCTTCAATCCTCAATCCTCAATCCTCAATCCTCAATCCTCAATCCTCAGTCATCAATCCTAAATCTTCAATACTCAATCGTCAATCCTCAGTCCTCAATTCTCAATCCTCAATCCTCGTTCCTCAAACCTCAATCCTCAACCCTCCATACTCAGTCTTCAATCCTCAATCCTCAACCCTCAATCCTCAATCCTCAGTCCTCATCCCTCAGCCCTCTTCCTCAATCCTCAATCCTGAATCCTCAATCCTCAATCTTCAATCCTCAATCCTCAATCTTCAATACTCAGTCCTCAATCCTCAATCATCAAACCTCAATTCCGAATCCTCAGTCCTGAATGCTCAATCTTCATCCCTCAGTCCGCAACAATCAATTGTCAATCCTCAATCCTCAATAGAATATCCTCAATTCACAGTTTTCAATACTCAATCCCCAATCTTCAAACTTCAAATCTCAATCCACAGACATCAATTCTCATCACTCAACCCTCAACACACAGTCCTCAATCTTCAATCCGCAGTCCTCAATCCTCAATCCTAGATCCTCAATCCCCAATCCTCAATCCTTAACCCTCAATCTTCAATCCTCAATAACCAGTCCTCAATCCTCAATCCTCAATGCTCAATCTTCAATCCTAAATCCTCGGTCCGCAATCCTCAATCCTCATTCATCAATCCTCAATCCTCAACCGTCTGTCCTCGTCCTCAATCCTCAGCCCTCAATCCTCAATCTCAAACCTCAATCCTCAACCGTCAGCCCTCGTCCTCAATCCTCAACCCTCAACCCTCAATCCTCAATCATCAATACTCAATCTTCAATCCTCAATCCACAAACCTCAATCCTCAATATTCAGCACTCAACCCTCAACCATCAATCACCAATATTCAAACATCAATCCTCAATTCTCGATACTCAATAGAATATCCTGAATTCTCGTGGTTCAATGCTAAATCCCCAATCTCAATCCTCAAATCTCAATCCACAAACATCAATTCTCATCACTCAACCCTCAACACTCAGTCCTCAATCTTCAATCCTCAACCCTTAATCCTCAATCCTCAATCTTCAATCCTCCATACTCAATCTTCAATCCTCAATCCTCAATCATCAATCCTCAATCCTCAATCCTCAATCCTCACTCTTCAATCCTCAATAATCAATCTCCTGTCCTAGATCCTCAATCTCCGATACTCTATCCTTAATCCTCAATATTCAATCCTCTATCCCCAGTCCACAATCTTCAATCCCCAAAGCTCAATAATCAATCGTCAATCCTCAGTCCTCAATCCCCAATCCTCAGTCCTCAATCCTCAATCCTCAATACTCAAACCTCAATCCTCAACCGTCAGTCCTCGCCCTCAATCCTCAAACCTCAATCCTCAATCCTCAATCATTAATCGTCAATTCTCAATTCTCAATAGAATATCCTGAATTCTCAGTTTTCAATACTCAATCCTCAATCTTCAATCTTCAAGTCTCCATCCACAAACATCAATTCTCATCACTCAACCCTCAACACTCAATCCTCAATCCTCAATCCTCAATCTTCAATCCTCAACCCTCAATCCTCAATCCTCAATCCTCAATCCTCAATCATCAATCCTCAATCTTCAAAGCTCAATCCTCAATCCTCAATCCTCAATCCTCAGTCCCCAATCATCAATCCTCAATCTTCAATACTCAATCCTCAATCCTCAATCCTCAATACTCAATACTCAATACTCAATAGAATATCCTGAATTCTCAGCTTTCAATACTCAATCCTCAATCTTCAATCTTCATGTCTCCATCCACAAACATCAATTATCATCACTCAACCCTCAACACTCAGTCCTCAATCTTCAATCCTCAATCCTCAATACTCAATCCTCAATCATCAATACTCAATCTTCAAAACTCAATCCTCAATCCTCAATTCTCAATCCTCAATACTCAACCGTCAATCCTCAATTCTCAATACTCAATAGAATATCCTGAATTCTCAGGATTCAATACTCAAACCCCAATCCTCAACCCTCAGCCCTCATTCTCCATCATCAATACTCAATCCTCAATCCTCAACCTTCAATCCTCAATACTCAATCTTCAATCTTCAATCCTCAATCCTCAAACCTCAATCCTCAATCCTCAATCCTCAGTCATCAATCCTCAATCTTCAATACTCAATCGTCAATCCGCAGTCCTCAATCCTCAATCCTAGATCCTCAATCCCCAATCCTCAATCCTTAATCCTCAATCTTCAATCCTCAATACTCAGTCTTCAATCATCAATCCTCAATCCTCAATCCTCAATCCTCAATACTCAATCATCAATCCGCAATATTCAATCATCAACCTTCAATCCTCAATACTCAACCTTCAATCCTCAATACTCGAACCTCAATCGTCAATACTCATTCTTCAATCCTCAATACACAATCCTCAATCCTCAATCCTCAATCCTCCATCCTCAATTCTCAATCCTCAATCCTCTGTCCTCAGTCCTCAAACCTCAATCCTCAACCCGCAGCCCTCATCCTCAATCCTCAATCCTGAATCATCAACCTTCAATCCTCAATACTCAATCTTCAATCCTCAATACTCAATCCTCAATCGTCAATCCTCATTCTTCAATCATCAATACCCAATCCTCAATCCTCAATCCTCAATCCTCAATCCTCAATCCTCAATATTCAATACACAACCCTCAAACATCAATCCTCAATACTCAACCATCAATCCTCAATTCTCAATACTCAATAGAATATCCTGAATTCTCTGTTTTCAATACTCAATCGTCAATCTTCAATCTTCAAGTCTCCATCCACAAACATCAATTCTCATCACTCAACCCTCAACACTCAGTCCTCAATCTTCCATCCTCAATCCTCAATCCTCTATCCTCAATCGTCAATCCTCAATCCCCAATCCTCAATCTTCAATCCTCAATCCTGAATCCTCAAGCCTCAATACTCAATCCTCAATCCTCAATCCTCAATCCTCCATCCTCAATCATCAATCCTCAATCTTCAATACTCAGTCCTCAATCCTCAATCATCAAACCTCAATTCCGAATCATCAGTCCTGAATGCTCAATCTTCATCCCTCAGTCCGCAACAATCAATTGTCAATCCTCAATCCTCAATAGAATATCCTCAATTCACAGTTTTCAATACTCAATCCCCAATCTTCAAACTTCAAATCTCAATCCACAGACATCAATTCTCATCACTCAACCCTCAACACACAGTCCTCAATCTTCAATCCGCAGTCCTCAATCCTCAATCCTAGATCCTCAATCCCCAATCCTCAATCCTTAACCCTCAATCTTCAATCCTCAATAACCAGTCCTCAATCCTCAATCCTCAATGCTCAATCTTCAATCCTAAATCCTCGGTCCGCAATCCTCAATCCTCATTCATCAATCCTCAATCCTCAACCGTCTGTCCTCGTCCTCAATCCTCAGCCCTCAATCCTCAATCTCAAACCTCAATCCTCAACCGTCAGCCCTCGTCCTCAATCCTCAACCCTCAACCCTCAATCCTCAATCATCAATACTCAATCTTCAATCCTCAATCCACAATCCTCAATCCTCAATATTCAGCACTCAACCCTCAACCATCAATCACCAATATTCAAACATCAATCCTCAATTCTCGATACTCAATAGAATATCCTGAATTCTCATGGTTCAATGCTAAATCCCCAATCTCAATCTTCAAATCTCAATCCACAAACATCAATTCTCATCACTCAACCCTCAACACTCAGTCCTCAATCTTCAATCCTCAACCCTTAATCCTCAATCCTCAATCTTCAATCCTCCATACTCAATCTTCAATCCTCAATCCTCAATCATCAATCCTCAATCCTCAATCCTCACTCTTCAATCCTCAATAATCAATCTCCTGTCCTAGATCCTCAATCTCCGATACTCTATCCTTAATCCTCAATATTCAATCCTCTATCCCCAGTCCACAATCTTCAATCCCCAAAGCTCAATAATCAATCGTCAATCCTCAGTCCTCAATCCCCAATCCTCAGTCCTCAATCATCAATCCTCAATACTCAAACCTCAATCCTCAACCGTCAGTCCTCGTCCTCAATCCTCAATCCTCAATCCTCAATCCTCAATCATCAATCGTCAATTCTCAATTCTCAATAGAATATCCTGAATTCTCAGTTTTCAATACTCAATCCTCAATCTTCAATCTTCAAGTCTCCATCCACAAACATCAATTCTCATCACTCAACCCTCAACACTCAATCCTCAATCCTCAATCCTCAATCTTCAATCCTCAACCCTCAATCCTCAATCCTCAATCCTCAATCCTCAATCATCAATCCTCAATCTTCAAAGCTCAATCCTCAATCCTCAATCCTCAATCCTCAGTCCCCAATCATCAATGCTCAATCTTCAATACTCAATCTTCAATCCTCAATCCTCAATACTCAATACTCAATACTCAATAGAATATCCTGAATTCTCAGTTTTCAATACTCAATCCTCAATCTTCAATCTTCATGTCTCCATCCACAAACATCAATTATCATCACTCAACCCTCAACACTCAGTCCTCAATCTTCAATCCTCAATCCTCAATACTCAATCCTCAATCATCAATACTCAATCTTCAAAACTCAATCCTCAATCCTCAATTCTCAATCCTCAATACTCAACCGTCAATCCTCAATTCTCAATACTCAATAGAATATCCTGAATTCTCAGGATTCAATACTCAAACCCCAATCCTCAACCCTCAGCCCTCATTCTCCATCATCAATACTCAATCCTCAATCCTCAACCTTCAATCCTCAATACTCAATCTTCAACCTTCAATCCTCAATCCTCAAACCTCAATCCTCAATCCTCAATCCTCAGTCATCAATCCTCAATCTACAATACTCAATCGTCAATCCGCAGTCCTCAATCCTCAATCCTAGATCCTCAATCCCCAATCCTCAATCCTTAATCCTCAATCTTCAATCCTCAATACTCAGTCTTCAATCATCAATCCTCAATCCTCAATCCTCAATCCTCAATACTCAATCATCAATCCGCAATATTCAATCATCAACCTTCAATCCTCAATACTCAACCTTCAATCCTCAATACTCGAACCTCAATCGTCAATCCTCATTCTTCAATCCTCAATACACAATCCTCAATCCTCAATCCTCAATCCTCCATCCTCAATTCTCAATCCTCAATCCTCTGTCCTCAGTCCTCAAACCTCAATCCTCAACCCGCAGCCCTCATCCTCAATCCTCAATCCTGAATCATCAACCTTCAATCCTCAATACTCAATCTTCAATCCTCAATACTCAATCCTCAATCGTCAATCCTCATTCTTCAATCATCAATACCCAATCCGCAATCCTCAATCCTCAATCCTCCATCCTCAATTCTCAATCCTCAATCCTAAGTCCTCAGTCCTCAAATCTCAATCCTCAACCCTCAGCCCTCATTCTCAATCCTCAATCCTGAATCCTCAATCCTCAATCTTCAATCCTCAATCCTCAGTTCTCAATCATCAATCCTCAATCCTCAATCCTCAATCCTCAATCCTCAATCATCAATCCTCAATCCTCAGTCCTCAATCATCAATCCTCAATCCTCAATCCTCAATCGTCAGTCCTCAATCATCAATCCTCAATCTTCAATACTCAATCCTCAATCCTCAATACTCAATACTCAATACTCAATACTCAATAGAATATCCTGAATTCTCAGTTTTCAATACTCAATCCTCAATCTTCAATCTTCATGTATCCATCCTCAAACATCAATTATCATCACTCCACCCTCAACACTCAGTCCTCAATCTTCAATCCGAAATCCTCAATACTCAATCCTCAATCATCAATATTCAATCTTCAAAACTCAATCCTCAATCCTCAATTCTCAATCCTCAATACTCAACCATCAATCCTCAATTCTCAATACTCAATAGAATATCCTGAATTCTCAGGATTCAATACTCAAACACCAATCCTCAACCCTCAGCCCTCATTCTCCATCATCAATACTCAATCCTCAATCCTCAACCTTCAATCCTCAATACTCAATCTTCAATCTTCAATCCTCAATCCTCAAACCTCAATCCTCAATCCTCAATCCTCAGTCATCAATCCTCAATCTTCAATACTCAATCGTCAATCCGCAGTCCTCAATCCTCAATCCTAGATCCTCAATCCCCAATCCTCAATCCTTAATCCTCAATCTTCAATCCTCAATACTCAGTCTTCAATCATCAATCCTCAATCCTCAATCCTCAATCCTCAATCCTCAATCATCAATCCTCAATATTCAGTCATCAACCTTCAATCCTCAATACTCAATCTTCAACCCTCAATACTCAATCCTCAATCGTCAATCCTCATTCTTCAATCCTCAATACAGAATCCTCAATCCTCAATCCTCAATCCTCCATCCCCAATTCTCAATCCTCAATCCTCTGTCCTCAGTCCTCAGTCCTCAAACCTCAATCCTCAACCCTCAGCCCTCATCCTCAATCCTCAATCCTGAATCATCTACCTTCAATCCTCAATACTCAATCTTCAATCCTCAATACTCAATCCTCAATCATCAATCCTCAATCTTCAATACTCAATCCTCAATCCTCAATCCTCAATCCTCAATACTCAGTCTTCAATCCTCAATCCTCAATCCTCAATCCTCAATCCTCAATCCTCAGTCATCAATCCTAAATCTTCAATACTCAATCGTCAATCCTCAGTCCTCAATTCTCAATCCTCAATTCTCGTTCCTCAAACCTCAATCCTCAACCCTCCATACTCAGTCTTCAATCCTCAATCCTCAATCCTCAATCCTCAATCCTCAATCCTCAACCCTCAGCCCTCATCCTCAATCCTCAATCCTGAGTCCTCAATCCTCAATCTTCAATCCTCAATACTCAGCCTTCAATCCTCCATCCTCGATCCTCTATCCTCAAGCGTCAATCCTCAATCCTCAATCCTCAACCCTCAGCCCTCATACTCCACCCTCAATCCTCAGTCCTCAAACCTCAACCTTCAATCCTCAATACTCAATCTTCGATCCTCAATCCTCAACCCTCAATCCTCAATCCACATTCCACAACCCTCAATCCTCAAACCTCAATCTTCAATCCTCAATACTCAATCTTCGATTATCAATTCTCAAACCTCAATCCTCAATCCTCAATCCTCAATCTTCAATCCTCAATACTCAGTCTTCAATCATCAATCCTCAATCCTCAATCCTCAATCCTGAATCATCAATCCTCAATCCATAACCCTCAATCCTCAATACTCAATCATCAATCCTCAATATTCAATCATCAACCTTCAATCCTCAATACTCAATCTTCAATCCTCAATACTCGAACCTCAATCGTCAATCCTCATTCTTCAAACCTCAATACACAATCCTCAATCCTCAATCCTCAATCCTCCATCCTCAATTCTCAATCCTCAATCCTCTGTCCTCAGTCCTCAAACCTCAATCCTCAACCCCCAGCCCTCATCCTCAATCCTCAATCCTGAATCATCAACCTTCAATCCTCAATACTCAATCTTCAATCCTCAATACTCAATCCTCAATCGTCAATCCTCATTCTTCAATCATCAATACCCAATCCTCAATCCTCAATCCTCAATCCTCCATCCTCAATTCTCAATCCTCAATCCTCAGTCCTCAGTCCTCAAATCTCAATCCTCAACCCTCAGCCCTCATTCTCAATCCTCAATCCTGAATCCTCAATCCTCAATCTTCAATCCTCAATCCTCAGTTCTCAATCATCAATCCTCAATCCTCAATCCTCAAACCTCAATCTTCAATCCTCGATACTCAATCTTCGATTCTCAATCCTCAATCCTCAATCCTCAATCCCCAATCCTCAATCTTCAATCGTCAATCCTCAATCCTCAATCCTCAATCCTCAATCTGCAATCATCAATCCTCAATCTCCAACACTCAATCCTCAACCCTCAATCCTCAATCTTCAATCCTCAATCCTCAATCCTCAATTCTCAATCCTCAATCTTCAATCCTCAATACTCAGTCTTCAACACTCAATACTCAATCCTCAATCCTCAATCCTCAGTCCTCAATCTTCAATCCTCAATCTTCAATACTCAATCCTCAATCCTCAATCCTCAATCCTCAATACTCAGTCTTCAATCCTCAATCCTCAATCCTCAATCCTCAATCCTCAATCCTCAGTCATCAATCCTAAATCTTCAATACTCAATCGTCAATCCTCAGTCCTCAATTCTCAATACTCAATCCTCGTTCCTCAAACCTCAATCCTCAACCCTCCATACTCAGTCTTCAATCCTCAATCCTCAACCCTCAATCCTCAATCCTCAATCCTCATCCCTCAGCCCTCTTCCTCAATCCTCAATCCTGAATCCTCAATCCTCAATCTTCAATCCTCAATACTCAGCCTTCAATCCTCCATCCTCGATCCTCTATCCTCAAGCGTCAATCCTCAATCCTCAATCCTCAACCCTCAGCCCTCATCCTCAACCCTCAATCCTCAATCCTCAAACCTCAACCTTCAATCCTCAATACTCAATCTTCGATCATCAATCCTCAACCCTCAATCCTCAATCCTCAATCCTCAATCCTCAATCCTCAATATTCAATACACAACCCTCAAACATCAATCCTCAATACTCAACCATCAATCCTCAATTCTCAATACTCAATAGAATATCCTGAATTCTCTGTTTTCAATACTCAATCGTCAATCTTCAATCTTCAAGTCTCCATCCACAAACATCAATTCTCATCACTCAACCCTCAACACTCAGTCCTCAATCTTCCATCCTCAATCCTCAATCCTCAATCCTCAATCGTCAATCCTCAATCCCCAATCCTCAATCTTCAATCCTCAATCCTCAATCCTCAAGCCTCAATACTCAATCCTCAATCCTCAATCCTCAATCCTCCATCCTCAATCATCAATCCTCAATCTTCAATACTCAGTCCTCAATCCTCAATCATCAAACCTCAATTCCGAATCCTCAGTCCTGAATGCTCAATCTTCATCCCTCAGTCCGCAACAATCAATTGTCAATCCTCAATCCTCAATAGAATATCCTCAATTCACAGTTTTCAATACTCAATCCCCAATCTTCAAACTTCAAATCTCAATCCACAGACATCAATTCTCATCACTCAACCCTCAACACACAGTCCTCAATCTTCAATCCGCAGTCCTCAATCCTCAATCCTAGATCCTCAATCCCCAATCCTCAATCCTTAACCCTCAATCTTCAATCCTCAATAACCAGTCCTCAATCCTCAATCCTCAATGCTCAATCTTCAATCCTAAATCCTCGGTCCGCAATCCTCAATCCTCATTCATCAATCCTCAATCCTCAACCGTCTGTCCTCGTCCTCAATCCTCAGCCCTCAATCCTCAATCTCAAACCTCAATCCTCAACCGTCAGCCCTCGTCCTCAATCCTCAACCCTCAACCCTCAATCCTCAATCATCAATACTCAATCTTCAATCCTCAATCCACAAACCTCAATCCTCAATATTCAGCACTCAACCCTCAACCATCAATCACCAATATTCAAACATCAATCCTCAATTCTCGATACTCAATAGAATATCCTGAATTCTCGTGGTTCAATGCTAAATCCCCAATCTCAATCCTCAAATCTCAAACCACAAACATCAATTCTCATCACTCAACCCTCAACACTCAGTCCTCAATCTTCAATCCTCAACCCTTAATCCTCAATCCTCAATCTTCAATCCTCCATACTCAATCTTCAATCCTCAATCCTCAATCATCAATCCTCAATCCTCAATCCTCACTCTTCAATCCTCAATAATCAATCTCCTGTCCTAGATCCTCAATCTCCGATACTCTATCCTTAATCCTCAATATTCAATCCTCTATCCCCAGTCCACAATCTTCAATCCCCAAAGCTCAATAATCAATCGTCAATCCTCAGTCCTCAATCCCCAATCCTCAGTCCTCAATCCTCAATCCTCAATACTCAAACCTCAATCCTCAACCGTCAGTCCTCGCCCTCAATCCTCAAACCTCAATCCTCAATCCTCAATCATTAATCGTCAATTCTCAATTCTCAATAGAATATCCTGAATTCTCAGTTTTCAATACTCAATCCTCAATCTTCAATCTTCAAGTCTCCATCCACAAACATCAATTCTCATCACTCAACCCTCAACACTCAATCCTCAATCCTCAATCCTCAATCTTCAATCCTCAACCCTCAATCCTCAATCCTCAATCCTCAATCCTCAATCATCAATCCTCAATCTTCAAAGCTCAATCCTCAATCCTCAATCCTCAATCCTCAGTCCCCAATCATCAATCCTCAATCTTCAATACTCAATCCTCAATCCTCAATCCTCAATACTCAATACTCAATACTCAATAGAATATCCTGAATTCTCAGTTTTCAATACTCAATCCTCAATCTTCAATCTTCATGTCTCCATCCACAAACATCAATTATCATCACTCAACCCTCAACACTCAGTCCTCAATCTTCAATCCTCAATCCTCAATACTCAATCCTCAATCATCAATACTCAATCTTCAAAACTCAATCCTCAATCCTCAATTCTCAATCCTCAATACTCAACCGTCAATCCTCAATTCTCAATACTCAATAGAATATCCTGAATTCTCAGGATTCAATACTCAAACCCCAATCCTCAACCCTCAGCCCTCATTCTCCATCATCAATACTCAATCCTCAATCCTCAACCTTCAATCCTCAATACTCAATCTTCAATCTTCAATCCTCAATCCTCAAACCTCAATCCTCAATCCTCAATCCTCAGTCATCAATCCTCAATCTTCAATACTCAATCGTCAATCCGCAGTCCTCAATCCTCAATCCTAGATCCTCAATCCCCAATCCTCAATCCTTAATCCTCAATCTTCAATCCTCAATACTCAGTCTTCAATCATCAATCCTCAATCCTCAATCCTCAATCCTCAATACTCAATCATCAATCCGCAATATTCAATCATCAACCTTCAATCCTCAATACTCAACCTTCAATCCTCAATACTCGAACCTCAATCGTCAATCCTCATTCTTCAATCCTCAATACACAATCCTCAATCCTCAATCCTCAATCCTCCATCCTCAATTCTCAATCCTCAATCCTCTGTCCTCAGTCCTCAAACCTCAATCCTCAACCCGCAGCCCTCATCCTCAATCCTCAATCCTGAATCATCAACCTTCAATCCTCAATACTCAATCTTCAATCCTCAATACTCAATCCTCAATCGTCAATCCTCATTCTTCAATCATCAATACCCAATCCTCAATCCTCAATCCTCAATCCTCCATCCTCAATTTTCAATCCTCAATCCTAAGTCCTCAGTCCTCAAATCTCAATCCTCAACCCTCAGCCCCCATTCTCAATCCTCAATCCTGAATCCTCAATCCTCAATCTTCAATCCTCAATCCTCAGTTCTCAATCATCAATCCTCAATCCTCAATCCTCAATCCTCAATCCTCAATCATCAATCCTCAATCCTCAGTCCTCAATCATCAATCCTCAATCCTCAATCCTCAATCCTCAGTCCTCAATCATCAATCCTCAATCTTCAATACTCAATCCTCAATCCTCAATACTCAATACTCAATACTCAATACTCAATAGAATATCCTGAATTCTCAGTTTTCAATACTCAATCCTCAATCTTCAATCTTCATGTATCCATCCACAAACATCAATTATCATCACTCAACCCTCAACACTCAGTCCTCAATCTTCAATCCGAAATCCTCAATACTCAATCCTCAATCATCAATATTCAATCTTCAAAACTCAATCCTCAATCCTCAATTCTCAATCCTCAATACTCAACCATCAATCCTCAATTCTCAATACTCAATAGAATATCCTGAATTCTCAGGATTCAATACTCAAACACCAATCCTCAACCCTCAGCCCTCATTCTCCATCATCAATACTCAATCCTCAATCCTCAACCTTCAATCCTCAATACTCAATCTTCAATCTTCAATCCTCAATCCTCAAACCTCAATCCTCAATCCTCAATCCTCAGTCATCAATCCTCAATCTTCAATACTCAATCGTCAATCCGCAGGCCTCAATCCTCAATCCTAGATCCTCAATCCCCAATCCTCAATCCTTTATCCTCAATCTTCAATCCTCAATACTCAGTCTTCAATCATCAATCCTCAATCCTCAATCCTCAATCCTCAATCCTCAATCATCAATCCTCAATATTCAGTCATCAACCTTCAATCCTCAATACTCAATCTTCAATCCTCAATACTCAATCCTCAATCGTCAATCCTCATTCTTCAATCCTCAATACAGAATCCTCAATCCTCAATCCTCAATCCTCCATCCCCAAGTCTCAATCCTCAATCCTCTGTCCTCAGTCCTCAAACCTCAATCCTCAACCCTCAGCCCTCATCCTCAATCCTCAATCCTGAATCATCTACCTTCAATCCTCAATACTCAATCTTCAATCCTCAATACTCAATCCTCAATCATCAATCCTCAATCTTCAATACTCAATCCTCAATCCTCAATCCTCAATCCTCAATACTCAGTCCTCAATCCTCAATCCTCAATCCTCAATCCTCAATCCTCAATCCTCAGTCATCAATCCTAAATCTTCAATACTCAATCGTCAATCCTCAGTCCTCAATTCTCAATCCTCAATCCTCGTTCCTCAAACCTCAATCCTCAACCCTCCATACTCAGTCTTCAATCCTCAATCCTCAAACCTCAATCCTCAATCCTCAATCCTCAACCCTCAGCCCTCATCCTCAATCCTCAATCCTGAATCCTCAATCCTCAATCTTCAATCCTCAATACTCAGCCTTCAATCCTCCATCCTCGATCCTCTATCCTCAAGCGTCAATCCACAATCCTCAATCCTCAACCCTCAGCCCTCATCCTCCACCCTCAATCCTCAGTCCTCAAACCTCAACCTTCAATCCTCAATACTCAATCTTCGATCCTCAATCCTCAACCCTCAATCCTCAATCCACATTCCACAATCCTCAATCCTCAAACCTCAATCTTCAATCCTCAATACTCAATCTTCGATTATCAATTCTCAAACCTCAATCCTCAATCCTCAATCCTCAATCTTCAATCCTCAATACTCAGTCTTCAATCATCAATCCTCAATCCTCAATCCTCAATCCTCAATCATCAATCCTCAATCCTCAATCCTCAATCCTCAATACTCAATCATCAATCCTCAATATTCAATCATCAACCTTCAATCCTCAATACTCAATCTTCAATCCTCAATACTCGAACCTCAATCGTCAATCCTCATTCTTCAAACCTCAATACACAATCCTCAATCCTCAATCCTCAATCCTCCATCCTCAATTCTCAATCCTCAATCCTCTGTCCTCAGTCCTCAAACCTCAATCCTCAACCCCCAGCCCTCATCCTCAATCCTCAATCCTGAATCATCAACCTTCAATCCTCAATACTCAATCTTCAATCCTCAATACTCAATCCTCAATCGTCAATCCTCATTCTTCAATCATCAATACCCAATCCTCAATCCTCAATCCTCAATCCTCCATCCACAATTCTCAATCCTCAATCCTCAGTCCTCAGTCCTCAAATCTCAATCCTCAACCCTCAGCCCTCATTCTCAATCCTCAATCCTGAATCCTCAATCCTCAATCTTCAATCCTCAATCCTCAGTTCTCAATCATCAATCCTCAATCCTCAATCCTCAATACTCAATAGAATATCCTGAATTCTCAGTATTCAATACTGAAACCTCAATCCTCAACCCTCAGCCCTCATCCTCCATCCTCAATCCTCAATCCTCAATCCTCAAACCTCAATCTTCAATCCTCGATACTCAATCTTCGATTCTCAATCCTCAATCCTCAATCCTCAATCCCCAATCCTCAATCTTCAATCGTCAATCCTCAATCCTCAATCCTCAATCCTCAATCTGCAATCATCAATCCTCAATCTTCAACACTCAATCCTCAACCCTCAATCCTCAATCTTCAATCCTCAATCCTCAATCCTCAATTCTCAATCCTCAATCTTCAATCCTCAATACTCAGTCTTCAACACTCAATACTCAATCCTCAATCCACAATCCTCAGTCCTCAATCATCAATCCTCAATCTACAATACTCAATCCTCAATCCTCAATCCTCAATCCTCAATACTCAGTCTTCAATCCTCAATCCTCAATCCTCAATCCTCAATCCTCAATCCTCAATCCTCAGTCATCAATCCTAAATCTTCAATACTCAATCGTCAATCCTCAGTCCTCAATTCTCAATCCTCAATCCTCGTTCCTCAAACCTCAATCCTCAACCCTCCATACTCAGTCTTCAATCCTCAATCCTCAACCCTCAATCCTCAATCCTCAATCCTCATCCCTCAGCCCTCTTCCTCAATCCTCAATCCTGAATCCTCAATCCTCAATCTTCAATCCTCGATACTCAGCCTTCAATCCTCCATCCTCGATCCTCTATCCTCAAGCGTCAATCCTCAATCCTCAATCCTCAACCCTCAGCCCTCATCCTCAACCCTCAATCCTCAATCCTCAAACCTCAACCTTCAATCCTCAATACTCAATCTTCGATCATCAATCCTCAACCCTCAATCCTCAATCCTCAATCCTCAATCCTCAATCCTCAATATTCAATACACAACCCTCAAACATCAATCCTCAATACTCAACCATCAATCCTCAATTCTCAATACTCAATAGAATATCCTGAATTCTCTGTTTTCAATACTCAATCGTCAATCTTCAATCTTCAAGTCTCCATCCACAAACATCAATTCTCATCACTCAACCCTCAACACTCAGTCCTCAATCTTCCATCCTCAATCCTCAATCCTCAATCCTCAATCGTCAATCCTCAATCCCCAATCCTCAATCTTCAATCCTCAATCCTCAATCCTCAAGCCTCAATACTCAATCCTCAATCCTCAATCCTCAATCCTCCATCCTCAATCATCAATCCTCAATCTTCAATACTCAGTCCTCAATCCTCAATCATCAAACCTCAATTCCGAATCCTCAGTCCTGAATGCTCAATCTTCATCCCTCAGTCCGCAACAATCAATTGTCAATCCTCAATCCTCAATAGAATATCCTCAATTCACAGTTTTCAATACTCAATCCCCAATCTTCAAACTTCAAATCTCAATCCACAGACATCAATTCTCATCACTCAACCCTCAACACACAGTCCTCAATCTTCAATCCGCAGTCCTCAATCCTCAATCCTAGATCCTCAATCCCCAATCCTCAATCCTTAACCCTCAATCTTCAATCCTCAATAACCAGTCCTCAATCCTCAATCCTCAATGCTCAATCTTCAATCCTAAATCCTCGGTCCGCAATCCTCAATCCTCATTCATCAATCCTCAATCCTCAACCGTCTGTCCTCGTCCTCAATCCTCAGCCCTCAATCCTCAATCTCAAACCTCAATCCTCAACCGTCAGCCCTCGTCCTCAATCCTCAACCCTCAACCCTCAATCCTCAATCATCAATACTCAATCTTCAATCCTCAATCCACAAACCTCAATCCTCAATATTCAGCACTCAACCCTCAACCATCAATCACCAATATTCAAACATCAATCCTCAAATCTCGATACTCAATAGAATATCCTGAATTCTCGTGGTTCAATGCTAAATCCCCAATCTCAATCTTCAAATCTCAATCCACAAACATCAATTCTCATCACTCAACCCTCAACACTCAGTCCTCAATCTTCAATCCTCAACCCTTAATCCTCAATCCTCAATCTTCAATCCTCCATACTCAATCTTCAATCCTCAATCCTCAATCATCAATCCTCAATCCTCAATCCTCACTCTTCAATCCTCAATAATCAATCTCCTGTCCTAGATCCTCAATCTCCGATACTCTATCCTTAATCCTCAATATTCAATCCTCTATCCCCAGTCCACAATCTTCAATCCCCAAAGCTCAATAATCAATCGTCAATCCTCAGTCCTCAATCCCCAATCCTCAGTCCTCAATCCTCAATCCTCAATACTCAAACCTCAATCCTCAACCGTCAGTCCTCGCCCTCAATCCTCAAACCTCAATCCTCAATCCTCAATCATCAATCGTCAATTCTCAATTCTCAATAGAATATCCTGAATTCTCAGTTTTCAATACTCAATCCTCAATCTTCAATCTTCAAGTCTCCATCCACAAACATCAATTCTCATCACTCAACCCTCAACACTCAATCCTCAATCCTCAATCCTCAATCTTCAATCCTCAACCCTCAATCCTCAATCCTCAATCCTCAATCCCCAATCATCAATCCTCAATCTTCAAAGCTCAATCCTCAATCCTCAATCCTCAATCCTCAGTCCCCAATCATCAATTCTCAATCTTCAATACTCAATCCTCAATCCTCAATCCTCAATACTCAATACTCAATACTCAATAGAATATCCTGAATTCTCAGTTTTCAATACTCAATCCTCAATCTTCAATCTTCATGTCTCCATCCACAAACATCAATTATCATCACTCAACCCTCAACACTCAGTCCTCAATCTTCAATCCTCAATCCTCAATACTCAATCCTCAATCATCAATACTCAATCTTCAAAACTCAATCCTCAATCCTCAATTCTCAATCCTCAATACTCAACCGTCAATCCTCAATTCTCAATACTCAATAGAATATCCTGAATTCTCAGGATTCAATACTCAAACCCCAATCCTCAACCCTCAGCCCTCATTCTCCATCATCAATACTCAATCCTCAATCCTCAACCTTCAATCCTCAATACTCAATCTTCAATCTTCAATCCTCAATCCTCAAACCTCAATCCTCAATCCTCAATCCTCAGCCATCAATCCTCAATCTTCAATACTCAATCGTCAATCCGCAGTCCTCAATCCTCAATCCTAGATCCTCAATCCCCAATCCTCAATCCTTAATCCTCAATCTTCAATCCTCAATACTCAGTCTTCAATCATCAATCCTCAATCCTCAATCCTCAATCCTCAATACTCAATCATCAATCCGCAATATTCAATCATCAACCTTCAATCCTCAATACTCAACCTTCAATCCTCAATACTCGAACCTCAATCGTCAATCCTCATTCTTCAATCCTCAATACACAATCCTCAATCCTCAATCCTCAATCCTCCATCCTCAATTCTCAATCCTCAATCCTCTGTCCTCAGTCCTCAAACCTCAATCCTCAACCCGCAGCCCTCATCCTCAATCCTCAATCCTGAATCATCAACCTTCAATCCTCAATACTCAATCTTCAATCCTCAATACTCAATCCTCAATCGTCAATCCTCATTCTTCAATCATCAATACCCAATCCTCAATCCTCAATCCTCAATCCTCCATCCTCAATTCTCAATCCTCAATCCTCAGTCCTCAGTCCTCAAATCTCAATCCTCAACCCCCAGCCCTCATTCTCAATCCTCAATCCTGAATCCTCAATCCTCAATCTTCAATCCTCAATCCTCAGTTCTCAATCATCAATCCTCAATCCTCAATCCTCAATCCTCAATCCTCAAACATCAATCCTCAATCCTCAGTCCTCAATCATCAATCCTCAATCCTCAATCCTCAATCCTCAGTCCTCAATCATCAATCCTCAATCTTCAATACTCAATCCTCAATCCTCAATACTCAATACTCAATACTCAATACTCAATACTCAATAGAATATCCTGAATTCTCAGTTTTCAATACTCAATCCTCAATCTTCAATCTTCATGTATCCATCCACAAACATCAATTATCATCACTCAACCCTCAACACTCAGTCCTCAATCTTCAATCCGAAATCCTGAATACTCAATCCTCAATCATCAATACTCAATCTTCAAAACTCAATCCTCAATCCTCAATTCTCAATCCTCAATACTCAACCATCAATCCTCAATTCTCAATACTCAATAGAATATCCTGAATTCTCAGGATTCAATACTCAAACCCCAATCCTCAACCCTCAGCCCTCATTCTCCATCATCAATACTCAATCCTCAATCCTCAACCTTCAATCCTCAATACTCAATCTTCAATCTTCAATCCTCAATCCTCAAACCTCAATCCTCAATCCTCAATCCTCAGTCATCAATCCTCAATCTACAATACTCAATCGTCAATCCGCAGTCCTCAATCCTCAATCCTAGATCCTCAATCCCCAATCCTCAATCCTTAATCCTCAATCTTCAATCCTCAATACTCAGTCTTCAATCATCAATCCTCAATCCTCAATCCTCAATCCTCAATACTCAATCATCAATCCGCAATATTCAATCATCAACCTTCAATCCTCAATACTCAACCTTCAATCCTCAATACTCGAACCTCAATCGTCAATCCTCATTCTTCAATCCTCAATACACAATCCTCAATCCTCAATCCTCAATCCTCCATCCTCAATTCTCAATCCTCAATCCTCTGTCCTCAGTCCTCAAACCTCAATCCTCAACCCGCAGCCCTCATCCTCAATCCTCAATCCTGAATCATCAACCTTCAATCCTCAATACTCAATCTTCAATCCTCAATACTCAATCCTCAATCGTCAATCCTCATTCTTCAATCATCAATACCCAATCCGCAATCCTCAATCCTCAATCCTCCATCCTCAATTCTCAATCCTCAATCCTAAGTCCTCAGTCCTCAAATCTCAATCCTCAACCCTCAGCCCTCATTCTCAATCCTCAATCCTGAATCCTCAATCCTCAATCTTCAATCCTCAATCCTCAGTTCTCAATCATCAATCCTCAATCCTCAATCCTCAATCCTCAATCCTCAATCATCAATCCTCAATCCTCAGTCCTCAATCATCAATCCTCAATCCTCAATCCTCAATCGTCAGTCCTCAATCATCAATCCTCAATCTTCAATACTCAATCCTCAATCCTCAATACTCAATACTCAATACTCAATACTCAATAGAATATCCTGAATTCTCAGTTTTCAATACTCAATCCTCAATCTTCAATCTTCATGTATCCATCCACAAACATCAATTATCATCACTCCACCCTCAACACTCAGTCCTCAATCTTCAATCCGAAATCCTCAATACTCAATCCTCAATCATCAATATTCAATCTTCAAAACTCAATCCTCAATCCTCAATTCTCAATCCTCAATACTCAACCATCAATCCTCAATTCTCAATACTCAATAGAATATCCTGAATTCTCAGGATTCAATACTCAAACACCAATCCTCAACCCTCAGCCCTCATTCTCCATCATCAATACTCAATCCTCATTCCTCAACCTTCAATCCTCAATACTCAATCTTCAATCTTCAATCCTCAATCCTCAAACCTCAATCCTCAATCCTCAATCATCAGTCATCAATCCTCAATCTTCAATACTCAATCGTCAATCCGCAGTCCTCAATCCTCAATCCTAGATCCTCAATCCCCAATCCTCAATCCTTAATCCTCAATCTTCAATCCTCAATACTCAGTCTTCAATCATCAATCCTCAATCCTCAATCCTCAATCCTCAATCCTCAATCATCAATCCTCAATATTCAGTCATCAACCTTCAATCCTCAATACTCAATCTTCAACCCTCAATACTCAATCCTCAATCGTCAATCCTCATTCTTCAATCCTCAATACAGAATCCTCAATCCTCAATCCTCAATCCTCCATCCCCAATTCTCAATCCTCAATCCTCTGTCCTCAGTCCTCAAACCTCAATCCTCAACCCTCAGCCCTCATCCTCAATCCTCAATCCTGAATCATCTACCTTCAATCCTCAATACTCAATCTTCAATCCTCAATACTCAATCCTCAATCATCAATCCTCAATCTTCAATACTCAATCCTCAATCCTCAATCCTCAATCCTCAATACTCAGTCTTCAATCCTCAATCCTCAATCCTCAATCCTCAGTCATCAATCCTAAATCTTCAATACTCAATCGTCAATCCTCAGTCCTCAATTCTCAATCCTCAATTCTCGTTCCTCAAACCTCAATCCTCAACCCTCCATACTCAGTCTTCAATCCTCAATCCTCAATCCTCAATCCTCAATCCTCAATCCTCGACCCTCAGCCCTCATCCTCAATCCTCAATCCTGAATCCTCAATCCTCAATCTTCAATCCTCAATACTCAGCCTTCAATCCTCCATCCTCGATCCTCTATCCTCAAGCGTCAATCCTCAATCCTCAATCCTCAACCCTCAGCCCTCATCCTCCACCCTCAATCCTCAGTCCTCAAACCTCAACCTTCAATCCTCAATACTCAATCTTCGATCCTCAATCCTCAACCCTCAATCCTCAATCCACATTCCACAACCCTCAATCCTCAAACCTCAATCTTCAATCCTCAATACTCAATCTTCGATTATCAATTCTCAAACCTCAATCCTCAATCCTCAATCCTCAATCTTCAATCCTCAATACTCAGTCTTCAATCATCAATCCTCAATCCTCAATCCTCAATCCTGAATCATCAATCCTCAATCCATAATCCTCAATCCTCAATACTCAATCATCAATCCTCAATATTCAATCATCAACCTTCAATCCTCAATACTCAATCTTCAATCCTCAATACTCGAACCTCAATCGTCAATCCTCATTCTTCAAACCTCAATACACAATCCTCAATCCTCAATCCTCAATCCTCCATCCTCAATTCTCAATCCTCAATCCTCTGTCCTCAGTCCTCAAACCTCAATCCTCAACCCCCAGCCCTCATCCTCAATCCTCAATCCTGAATCATCAACCTTCAATCCTCAATACTCAATCTTCAATCCTCAATACTCAATCCTCAATCGTCAATCCTCATTCTTCAATCATCAATACCCAATCCTCAATCCTCAATCCTCAATCCTCCATCCTCAATTCTCAATCCTCAATCCTCAGTCCTCAGTCCTCAAATCTCAATCCTCAACCCTCAGCCCACATTCTCAATCCTCAATCCTGAATCCTCAATCCTCAATCTTCAATCCTCAATCCTCAGTTCTCAATCATCAATCCTCAATCCTCAATCCTCAATACTCAATAGAATATCCTGAATTCTCAGTATTCAATACTGAAACCTCAATCCTCAACCCTCAGCCCTCATCCTCCATCCTCAATCCTCAATCCTCCATCCTCAAACCTCAATCTTCAATCCTCGATACTCAATCTTCGATTCTCAATCCTCAATCCTCAATCCTCAATCCCCAATCCTCAATCTTCAATCGTCAATCCTCAATCCTCAATCCTCAAACCTCAATCTGCAATCATCAATCCTCAATCTCCAACACTCAATCCTCAACCCTCAATCCTCAATCTTCAATCCTCAATCCTCAATCCTCAATTCTCAATCCTCAATCTTCAATCCTCAATACTCAGTCTTCAACACTCAATACTCAATCCTCAATCCTCAATCCTCAGTCCTCAATCATCAATCCTCAATCTTCAATACTCAATCCTCAATCCTCAATCCTCAATCCTCAATACTCAGTCTTCAATCCTCAATCCTCAATCCTCAATCCTCAATCCTCAATCCTCAGTCATCAATCCTAAATCTTCAATACTCAATCGTCAATCCTCAGTCCTCAATTCTCAATCCTCAATCCTCGTTCCTCAAACCTCAATCCTCAACCCTCCATACTCAGTCTTCAATCCTCAATCCTCAACCCTCAATCCTCAATCCTCAGTCCTCATCCCTCAGCCCTCTTCCTCAATCCTCAATCCTGAATCCTCAATCCTCAATCTTCAATCCTCAATACTCAGCCTTCAATCCTCCATCCTCGATCCTCTATCCTCAAGCGTCAATCCTCAATCCTCAATCCTCAACCCTCAGCCCTCATCCTCAACCCTCAATCCTCAATCCTCAAACCTCAACCTTCAATCCTCAATACTCAATCTTCGATCATCAATCCTCAACCATCAATCCTCAATTCTCAATACTCAATAGAATATCCTGAATTCTCTGTTTTCAATACTCAATCGTCAATCTTCAATCTTCAAGTCTCCATCCACAAACATCAATTCTCATCACTCAACCCTCAACACTCAGTCCTCAATCTTCCATCCTCAATCCTCAATCCTCAATGCTCAATCGTCAATCCTCAATCCCCAATCCTCAATCTTCAATCCTCAATCCTCAATCCTCAAGCCTCAATACTCAATCCTCAATCCTCAATCCTCAATCCTCCATCCTCAATCATCAATCCTCAATCTTCAATACTCAGTCCTCAATCCTCAATCATCAAACCTCAATTCCGAATCCTCAGTCCTGAATGCTCAATCTTCATCCCTCAGTCCGCAACAATCAATTGTCAATCCTCAATCCTCAATAGAATATCCTCAATTCACAGTTTTCAATACTCAATCCCCAATCTTCAAACTTCAAATCTCAATCCACAGACATCAATTCTCATCACTCAACCCTCAACACACAGTCCTCAATCTTCAATCCGCAGTCCTCAATCCTCAATCCTAGATCCTCAATCCCCAATCCTCAATCCTTAACCCTCAATCTTCAATCCTCAATAACCAGTCCTCAATCCTCAATCCTCAATGCTCAATCTTCAATCCTAAATCCTCGGTCCGCAATCCTCAATCCTCATTCATCAATCCTCAATCCTCAACCGTCTGTCCTCGTCCTCAATCCTCAGCCCTCAATCCTCAATCTCAAACCTCAATCCTCAACCGTCAGCCCTCGTCCTCAATCCTCAACCCTCAACCCTCAATCCTCAATCATCAATACTCAATCTTCAATCCTCAATCCACAAACCTCAATCCTCAATATTCAGCACTCAACCCTCAACCATCAATCACCAATATTCAAACATCAATACTCAATTCTCGATACTCAATAGAATATCCTGAATTCTCGTGGTTCAATGCTAAATCCCCAATCTCAATCCTCAAATCTCAATCCACAAACATCAATTCTCATCACTCAACCCTCAACACTCAGTCCTCAATCTTCAATCCTCAACCCTTAATCCTCAATCCTCAATCTTCAATCCTCCATACTCAATCTTCAATCCTCAATCCTCAATCCTCAATCATCAATCCTCAATCCTCAATCCTCAATCCTCACTCTTCAATCCTCAATAATCAATCTCCTGTCCTAGATCCTCAATCTCCGATACTCTATCCTTAATCCTCAATATTCAATCCTCTATCCCCAGTCCACAATCTTCAATCCCCAAAGCTCAATAATCAATCGTCAATCCTCAGTCCTCAATCCCCAATCCTCAGTCCTCAATCCTCAATCCTCAATACTCAAACCTCAATCCTCAACCGTCAGTCCTCGCCCTCAATCCTCAAACCTCAATCCTCAATCCTCAATCATTAATCGTCAATTCTCAATTCTCAATAGAATATCCTGAATTCTCAGTTTTCAATACTCAATCCTCAATCTTCAATCTTCAAGTCTCCATCCACAAACATCAATTCTCATCACTCAACCCTCAACACTCAATCCTCAATCCTCAATCCTCAATCCTCAATCCTCAGTCCCCAATCATCAATCCTCAATCTTCAATACTCAATCCTCAATCCTCAATCCTCAATACTCAATACTCAATACTCAATAGAATATCCTGAATTCTCAGCTTTCAATACTCAATCCTCAATCTTCAATCTTCATGTCTCCATCCACAAACATCAATTATCATCACTCAACCCTCAACACTCAGTCCTCAATCTTCAATCCTCAATCCTCAATACTCAATCCTCAATCATCAATACTCAATCTTCAAAACTCAATCCTCAATCCTCAATTCTCAATCCTCAATACTCAACCGTCAATCCTCAATTCTCAATACTCAATAGAATATCCTGAATTCTCAGGATTCAATACTCAAACCCCAATCCTCAACCCTCAGCCCTCATTCTCCATCATCAATACTCAATCCTCAATCCTCAACCTTCAATCCTCAATACTCAATCTTCAATCTTCAATCCTCAATCCTCAAACCTCAATCCTCAATCCTCAATCCTCAGTCATCAATCCTCAATCTTCAATACTCAATCGTCAATCCGCAGTCCTCAATCCTCAATCCTAGATCCTCAATCCCCAATCCTCAATCCTTAATCCTCAATCTTCAATCCTCAATACTCAGTCTTCAATCATCAATCCTCAATCCTCAATCCTCAATCCTCAATACTCAATCATCAATCCGCAATATTCAATCATCAACCTTCAATCCTCAATACTCAACCTTCAATCCTCAATACTCGAACCTCAATCGTCAATCCTCATTCTTCAATCCTCAATACACAATCCTCAATCCTCAATCCTCAATCCTCCATCCTCAATTCTCAATCCTCAATCCTCTGTCCTCAGTCCTCAAACCTCAATCCTCAACCCGCAGCCCTCATCCTCAATCCTCAATCCTGAATCATCAACCTTCAATCCTCAATACTCAATCTTCAATCCTCAATACTCAATCCTCAATCGTCAATCCTCATTCTTCAATCATCAATACCCAATCCTCAATCCTCAATCCTCAATCCTCAATCCTCAATCCTCAATATTCAATACACAACCCTCAAACATCAATCCTCAATACTCAACCATCAATCCTCAATTCTCAATACTCAATAGAATATCCTGAATTCTCTGTTTTCAATACTCAATCGTCAATCTTCAATCTTCAAGTCTCCATCCACAAACATCAATTCTCATCACTCAACCCTCAACACTCAGTCCTCAATCTTCCATCCTCAATCCTCAATCCTCTATCCTCAATCGTCAATCCTCAATCCCCAATCCTCAATCTTCAATCCTCAATCCTGAATCCTCAAGCCTCAATACTCAATCCTCAATCCTCAATCCTCAATCCTCCATCCTCAATCATCAATCCTCAATCTTCAATACTCAGTCCTCAATCCTCAATCATCAAACCTCAATTCCGAATCATCAGTCCTGAATGCTCAATCTTCATCCCTCAGTCCGCAACAATCAATTGTCAATCCTCAATCCTCAATAGAATATCCTCAATTCACAGTTTTCAATACTCAATCCCCAATCTTCAAACTTCAAATCTCAATCCACAGACATCAATTCTCATCACTCAACCCTCAACACACAGTCCTCAATCTTCAATCCGCAGTCCTCAATCCTCAATCCTAGATCCTCAATCCCCAATCCTCAATCCTTAACCCTCAATCTTCAATCCTCAATAACCAGTCCTCAATCCTCAATCCTCAATGCTCAATCTTCAATCCTAAATCCTCGGTCCGCAATCCTCAATCCTCATTCATCAATCCTCAATCCTCAACCGTCTGTCCTCGTCCTCAATCCTCAGCCCTCAATCCTCAATCTCAAACCTCAATCCTCAACCGTCAGCCCTCGTCCTCAATCCTCAACCCTCAACCCTCAATCCTCAATCATCAATACTCAATCTTCAATCCTCAATCCACAATCCTCAATCCTCAATATTCAGCACTCAACCCTCAACCATCAACCACCAATATTCAAACATCAATCCTCAATTCTCGATACTCAATAGAATATCCTGAATTCTCATGGTTCAATGCTAAATCCCCAATCTCAATCTTCAAATCTCAATCCACAAACATCAATTCTCATCACTCAACCCTCAACACTCAGTCCTCAATCTTCAATCCTCAAACCTTAATCCTCAATCCTCAATCTTCAATCCTCCATACTCAATCTTCAATCCTCAATCCTCAATCATCAATCCTCAATCCTCAATCCTCACTCTTCAATCCTCAATAATCAATCTCCTGTCCTAGATCCTCAATCTCCGATACTCTATCCTTAATCCTCAATATTCAATCCTCTATCCCCAGTCCACAATCTTCAATCCCCAAAGCTCAATAATCAATCGTCAATCCTCAGTCCTCAATCCCCAATCCTCAGTCCTCAATCATCAATCCTCAATACTCAAACCTCAATCCTCAACCGTCAGTCCTCGTCCTCAATCCTCAATCCTCAATCCTCAATCCTCAATCATCAATCGTCAATTCTCAATTCTCAATAGAATATCCTGAATTCTCAGTTTTCAATACTCAATCCTCAATCTTCAATCTTCAAGTCTCCATCCACAAACATCAATTCTCATCACTCAACCCTCAACACTCAATCCTCAATCCTCAATCCTCAATCTTCAATCCTCAACCCTCAATCCTCAATCCTCAATCCTCAATCCTCAATCATCAATCCTCAATCTTCAAAGCTCATTCCTCAATCCTCAATCCTCAATCCTCAGTCCCCAATCATCAATGCTCAATCTTCAATACTCAATCCTCAATCCTCAATCCTCAATACTCAATACTCAATTCTCAATAGAATATCCTGAATTCTCAGTTTTCAATACTCAATCCTCAATCTTCAATCTTCATGTCTCCATCCACAAACATCAATTATCATCACTCAACCCTCAACACTCAGTCCTCAATCTTCAATCCTCAATCCTCAATACTCAATCCTCAATCATCAATACTCAATCTTCAAAACTCAATCCTCAATCCTCAATTCTCAATCCTCAATACTCAACCTTCAATCCTCAATTCTCAATACTCAATAGAATATCCTGAATTCTCAGGATTCAATACTCAAACCCCAATCCTCAACCCTCAGCCCTCATTCTCCATCATCAATACTCAATCCTCAATCCTCAACCTTCAATCCTCAATACTCAATCTTCAATCTTCAATCCTCAATCCTCAAACCTCAATCCTCAATCCTCAATCCTCAGTCATCAATCCTCAATCTACAATACTCAATCGTCAATCCGCAGTCCTCAATCCTCAATCCTAGATCCTCAATCCCCAATCCTCAATCCTTAATCCTCAATCTTCAATCCTCAATACTCAGTCTTCAATCATCAATCCTCAATCCTCAATCCTCAATCCTCAATCCTCAATCATCAATCCTCAATATTCAGTCATCAACCTTCAATCCTCAATACTCAATCTTCAACCCTCAATACTCAATCCTCAATCGTCAATCCTCATTCTTCAATCCTCAATACAGAATCCTCAATCCTCAATCCTCAATCCTCCATCCCCAATTCTCAATCCTCAATCCTCTGTCCTCAGTCCTCAAACCTCAATCCTCAACCCTCAGCCCTCATCCTCAATCCTCAATCCTGAATCATCTACCTTCAATCCTCAATACTCAATCTTCAATCCTCAATACTCAATCCTCAATCATCAATCCTCAATCTTCAATACTCAATCCTCAATCCTCAATCCTCAATCCTCAATACTCAGTCTTCAATCCTCAATCCTCAATCCTCAATCCTCAATCCTCAATCCTCAGTCATCAATCCTAAATCTTCAATACTCAATCGTCAATCCTCAGTCCTCAATTCTCAGTCCTCAATTCTCGTTCCTCAAACCTCAATCCTCAACCCTCCATACTCAGTCTTCAATCCTCAATCCTCAATCCTCAATCCTCAATCCTCAATCCTCAACCCTCAGCCCTCATCCTCAATCCTCAATCCTGAGTCCTCAATCCTCAATCTTCAATCCTCAATACTCAGCCTTCAATCCTCCATCCTCGATCCTCTATCCTCAAGCGTCAATCCTCAATCCTCAATCCTCAACCCTCAGCCCTCATCCTCCACCCTCAATCCTCAGTCCTCAAACCTCAACCTTCAATCCTCAATACTCAATCTTCGATCCTCAATCCTCAACCCTCAATCCTCAATCCACATTCCACAACCCTCAATCCTCAAACCTCAATCTTCAATCCTCAATACTCAATCTTCGATTATCAATTCTCAAACCTCAATCCTCAATCCTCAATCCTCAATCTTCAATCCTCAATACTCAGTCTTCAATCATCAATCCTCAATCCTCAATCCTCAATCCTCAATCCTGAATCATCAATCCTCAATCCATAATCCTCAATCCTCAATACTCAATCATCAATCCTCAATATTCAATCATCAACCTTCAATCCTCAATACTCAATCTTCAATCCTCAATACTCGAACCTCAATCGTCAATCCTCATTCTTCAAACCTCAATACACAATCCTCAATCCTCAATCCTCAATCCTCCATCCTCAATTCTCAATCCTCAATCCTCTGTCCTCAGTCCTCAAACCTCAATCCTCAACCCCCAGCCCTCATCCTCAATCCTCAATCCTGAATCATCAACCTTCAATCCTCAATACTCAATCTTCAATCCTCAATACTCAATCCTCAATCGTCAATCCTCATTCTTCAATCATCAATACCCAATCCTCAATCCTCAATCCTCAATCCTCCATCCTCAATTCTCAATCCTCAATCCTCAGTCCTCAGTCCTCAAATCTCAATCCTCAACCCTCAGCCCTCATTCTCAATCCTCAATCCTGAATCCTCAATCCTCAATCTTCAATCCTCAATCCTCAGTTCTCAATCATCAATCCTCAATCCTCAATCCTCAATACTCAATAGAATATCCTGAATTCTCAGTATTCAATACTGAAACCTCAATCCTCAACCCTCAGCCCTCATCCTCCATCCTCAATCCTCAATCCTCAATCCTCAAACCTCAATCTTCAATCCTCGATACTCAATCTTCGATTCTCAATCCTCAATCCTCAATCCTCAATCCCCAATCCTCAATCTTCAATCGTCAATCCTCAATCCTCAATCCTCAATCCTCAATCTGCAATCATCAATCCTCAATCTCCAACACTCAATCCTCAACCCTCAATCCTCAATCTTCAATCCTCAATCCTCAATCCTCAATTCTCAATCCTCAATCTTCAATCCTCAATACTCAGTCTTCAACACTCAATACTCAATCCTCAATCCTCAATCCTCAGTCCTCAATCATCAATCCTCAATCTTCAATACTCAATCCTCAATCCTCAATCCTCAATCCTCAATACTCAGTCTTCAATCCTCAATCCTCAATCCTCAATCCTCAATCCTCAATCCTCAGTCATCAATCCTAAATCTTCAATACTCAATCGTCAATCCTCAGTCCTCAATTCTCAATCCTCAATCCTCGTTCCTCAAACCTCAATCCTCAACCCTCCATACTCAGTCTTCAATCCTCAATCCTCAACCCTCAATCCTCAATCCTCAATCCTCATCCCTCAGCCCTCTTCCTCAATCTTCAATCCTGAATCCTCAATCCTCAATCTTCAATCCTCAATACTCAGCCTTCAATCCTCCATCCTCGATCCTCTATCCTCAAGCGTCAATCCTCAATCCTCAATCCTCAACCCTCAGCCCTCATCCTCAACCCTCAATCCTCAATCCTCAAACCTCAACCTTCAATCCTCAATACTCAATCTTCGATCATCAATCCTCAACCCTCAATCCTCAATCCTCAATCCTCAATCCTGAATCCTCAATATTCAATACACAACCCTCAAACATCAATCCTCAATACTCAACCATCAATCCTCAATTCTCAATACTCAATAGAATATCCTGAATTCTCTGTTTTCAATACTCAATCGTCAATCTTCAATCTTCAAGTCTCCATCCACAAACATCAATTCTCATCACTCAACCCTCAACACTCAGTCCTCAATCTTCCATCCTCAATCCTCAATCCTCAATCCTCAATCGTCAATCCTCAATCCCCAATCCTCAATCTTCAATCCTCAATCCTCAATCCTCAAGCCTCAATACTCAATCCTCAATCCTCAATCCTCAATCCTCCATCCTCAATCATCAATCCTCAATCTTCAATACTCAGTCCTCAATCCTCAATCATCAAACCTCAATTCCGAATCCTCAGTCCTGAATGCTCAATCTTCATCCCTCAGTCCGCAACAATCAATTGTCAATCCTCAATCCTCAATAGAATATCCTCAATTCACAGTTTTCAATACTCAATCCCCAATCTTCAAACTTCAAATCTCAATCCACAGACATCAATTCTCTTCACTCAACCCTCAACACACAGTCCTCAATCTTCAATCCGCAGTCCTCAATCCTCAATCCTAGATCCTCAATCCCCAATCCTCAATCCTTAACCCTCAATCTTCAATCCTCAATAACCAGTCCTCAATCCTCAATCCTCAATGCTCAATCTTCAATCCTAAATCCTCGGTCCGCAATCCTCAATCCTCATTCATCAATCCTCAATCCTCAACCGTCTGTCCTCGTCCTCAATCCTCAGCCCTCAATCCTCAATCTCAAACCTCAATCCTCAACCGTCAGCCCTCGTCCTCAATCCTCAACCCTCAACCCTCAATCCTCAATCATCAATACTCAATCTTCAATCCTCAATCCACAAACCTCAATCCTCAATATTCAGCACTCAACCCTCAACCATCAATCACCAATATTCAAACATCAATCCTCAATTCTCGATACTCAATAGAATATCCTGAATTCTCGTGGTTCAATGCTAAATCCCCAATCTCAATCCTCAAATCTCAAACCACAAACATCAATTCTCATCACTCAACCCTCAACACTCAGTCCTCAATCTGCAATCCTCAACCCTTAATCCTCAATCCTCAATCTTCAATCCTCCATACTCAATCTTCAATCCTCAATCCTCAATCATCAATCCTCAATCCTCAATCCTCACTCTTCAATCCTCAATAATCAATCTCCTGTCCTAGATCCTCAATCTCCGATACTCTATCCTTAATCCTCAATATTCAATCCTCTATCCCCAGTCCACAATCTTCAATCCCCAAAGCTCAATAATCAATCGTCAATCCTCAGTCCTCAATCCCCAATCCTCAGTCCTCAATCCTCAATCCTCAATACTCAAACCTCAATCCTCAACCGTCAGTCCTCGCCCTCAATCCTCAAACCTCAATCCTCAATCCTCAATCATTAATCGTCAATTCTCAATTCTCAATAGAATATCCTGAATTCTCAGTTTTCAATACTCAATCCTCAATCTTCAATCTTCAAGTCTCCATCCACAAACATCAATTCTCATCACTCAACCCTCAACACTCAATCCTCAATCCTCAATCCTCAATCTTCAATCCTCAATCCTCAATCCTCAACCCTCAGCCCTCATCCTCCACCCTCAATCCTCAGTCCTCAAACCTCAACCTTCAATCCTCAATACTCAATCTTCGATCCTCAATCCTCAACCCTCAATCCTCAATCCACATTCCACAACCCTCAATCCTCAAACCTCAATCTTCAATCCTCAATACTCAATCTTCGATTATCAATTCTCAAACCTCAATCCTCAATCCTCAATCCTCAATCTTCAATCCTCAATACTCAGTCTTCAATCATCAATCCTCAATCCTCAATCCTCAATCCTCAATCCTGAATCATCAATCCTCAATCCATAATCCTCAATCCTCAATACTCAATCATCAATCCTCAATATTCAATCATCAACCTTCAATCCTCAATACTCAATCTTCAATCCTCAATACTCGAACCTCAATCGTCAATCCTCATTCTTCAAACCTCAATACACAATCCTCAATCCTCAATCCTCAATCCTCCATCCTCAATTCTCAATCCTCAATCCTCTGTCCTCAGTCCTCAAACCTCAATCCTCAACCCCCAGCCCTCATCCTCAATCCTCAATCCTGAATCATCAACCTTCAATCCTCAATACTCAATCTTCAATCCTCAATACTCAATCCTCAATCGTCAATCCTCATTCTTCAATCATCAATACCCAATCCTCAATCCTCAATCCTCAATCCTCCATCCTCAATTCTCAATCCTCAATCCTCAGTCCTCAGTCCTCAAATCTCAATCCTCAACCCTCAGCCCTCATTCTCAATCCTCAATCCTGAATCCTCAATCCTCAATCTTCAATCCTCAATCCTCAGTTCTCAATCATCAATCCTCAATCCTCAATCCTCAATACTCAATAGAATATCCTGAATTCTCAGTATTCAATACTGAAACCTCAATCCTCAACCCTCAGCCCTCATCCTCCATCCTCAATCCTCAATCCTCAATCCTCAAACCTCAATCTTCAATCCTCGATACTCAATCTTCGATTCTCAATCCTCAATCCTCAATCCTCAATCCCCAATCCTCAATCTTCAATCGTCAATCCTCAATCCTCAATCCTCAATCCTCAATCTGCAATCATCAATCCTCAATCTCCAACACTCAATCCTCAACCCTCAATCCTCAATCTTCAATCCTCAATCCTCAATCCTCAATTCTCAATCCTCAATCTTCAATCCTCAATACTCAGTCTTCAACACTCAATACTCAATCCTCAATCCTCAATCCTCAGTCCTCAATCATCAATCCTCAATCTTCAATACTCAATCCTCAATCCTCAATCCTCAATCCTCAATACTCAGTCTTCAATCCTCAATCCTCAATCCTCAATCCTCAATCCTCAATCCTCAGTCATCAATCCTAAATCTTCAATACTCAATCGTCAATCCTCAGTCCTCAATTCTCAATCCTCAATCCTCGTTCCTCAAACCTCAATCCTCAACCCTCCATACTCAGTCTTCAATCCTCAATCCTCAACCCTCAATCCTCAATCCTCAATCCTCATCCCTCAGCCCTCTTCCTCAATCTTCAATCCTGAATCCTCAATCCTCAATCTTCAATCCTCAATACTCAGCCTTCAATCCTCCATCCTCGATCCTCTATCCTCAAGCGTCAATCCTCAATCCTCAATCCTCAACCCTCAGCCCTCATCCTCAACCCTCAATCCTCAATCCTCAAACCTCAACCTTCAATCCTCAATACTCAATCTTCGATCATCAATCCTCAACCCTCAATCCTCAATCCTCAATCCTCAATCCTGAATCCTCAATATTCAATACACAACCCTCAAACATCAATCCTCAATACTCAACCATCAATCCTCAATTCTCAATACTCAATAGAATATCCTGAATTCTCTGTTTTCAATACTCAATCGTCAATCTTCAATCTTCAAGTCTCCATCCACAAACATCAATTCTCATCACTCAACCCTCAACACTCAGTCCTCAATCTTCCATCCTCAATCCTCAATCCTCAATCCTCAATCGTCAATCCTCAATCCCCAATCCTCAATCTTCAATCCTCAATCCTCAATCCTCAAGCCTCAATACTCAATCCTCAATCCTCAATCCTCAATCCTCCATCCTCAATCATCAATCCTCAATCTTCAATACTCAGTCCTCAATCCTCAATCATCAAACCTCAATTCCGAATCCTCAGTCCTGAATGCTCAATCTTCATCCCTCAGTCCGCAACAATCAATTGTCAATCCTCAATCCTCAATAGAATATCCTCAATTCACAGTTTTCAATACTCAATCCCCAATCTTCAAACTTCAAATCTCAATCCACAGACATCAATTCTCATCACTCAACCCTCAACACACAGTCCTCAATCTTCAATCCGCAGTCCTCAATCCTCAATCCTAGATCCTCAATCCCCAATCCTCAATCCTTAACCCTCAATCTTCAATCCTCAATAACCAGTCCTCAATCCTCAATCCTCAATGCTCAATCTTCAATCCTAAATCCTCGGTCCGCAATCCTCAATCCTCATTCATCAATCCTCAATCCTCAACCGTCTGTCCTCGTCCTCAATCCTCAGCCCTCAATCCTCAATCTCAAACCTCAATCCTCAACCGTCAGCCCTCGTCCTCAATCCTCAACCCTCAACCCTCAATCCTCAATCATCAATACTCAATCTTCAATCCTCAATCCACAAACCTCAATCCTCAATATTCAGCACTCAACCCTCAACCATCAATCACCAATATTCAAACATCAATCCTCAATTCTCGATACTCAATAGAATATCCTGAATTCTCGTGGTTCAATGCTAAATCCCCAATCTCAATCCTCAAATCTCAAACCACAAACATCAATTCTCATCACTCAACCCTCAACACTCAGTCCTCAATCTTCAATCCTCAACCCTTAATCCTCAATCCTCAATCTTCAATCCTCCATACTCAATCTTCAATCCTCAATCCTCAATCATCAATCCTCAATCCTCAATCCTCACTCTTCAATCCTCAATAATCAATCTCCTGTCCTAGATCCTCAATCTCCGATACTCTATCCTTAATCCTCAATATTCAATCCTCTATCCCCAGTCCACAATCTTCAATCCCCAAAGCTCAATAATCAATCGTCAATCCTCAGTCCTCAATCCCCAATCCTCAGTCCTCAATCCTCAATCCTCAATACTCAAACCTCAATCCTCAACCGTCAGTCCTCGCCCTCAATCCTCAAACCTCAATCCTCAATCCTCAATCATTAATCGTCAATTCTCAATTCTCAATAGAATATCCTGAATTCTCAGTTTTCAATACTCAATCCTCAATCTTCAATCTTCAAGTCTCCATCCACAAACATCAATTCTCATCACTCAACCCTCAACACTCAATCCTCAATCCTCAATCCTCAATCTTCAATCCTCAACCCTCAATCCTCAATCCTCAATCCTCAATCCTCAATCATCAATCCTCAATCTTCAAAGCTCAATCCTCAATCCTCAATCCTCAATCCTCAGTCCCCAATCATCAATCCTCAATCTTCAATACTCAATCCTCAATCCTCAATCCTCAATACTCAATACTCAATACTCAATAGAATATCCTGAATTCTCAGTTTTCAATACTCAATCCTCAATCTTCAATCTTCATGTCTCCATCCACAAACATCAATTATCATCACTCAACCCTCAACACTCAGTCCTCAATCTTCAATCCTCAATCCTCAATACTCAATCCTCAATCATCAATACTCAATCTTCAAAACTCAATCCTCAATCCTCAATTCTCAATCCTCAATACTCAACCGTCAATCCTCAATTCTCAATACTCAATAGAATATCCTGAATTCTCAGGATTCAATACTCAAACCCCAATCCTCAACCCTCAGCCCTCATTCTCCATCATCAATACTCAATCCTCAATCCTCAACCTTCAATCCTCAATACTCAATCTTCAATCTTCAATCCTCAATCCTCAAACCTCAATCCTCAATCCTCAATCCTCAGTCATCAATCCTCAATCTTCAATACTCAATCGTCAATCCGCAGTCCTCAATCCTCAATCCTAGATCCTCAATCCCCAATCCTCAATCCTTAATCCTCAATCTTCAATCCTCAATACTCAGTCTTCAATCATCAATCCTCAATCCTCAATCCTCAATCCTCAATACTCAATCATCAATCCGCAATATTCAATCATCAACCTTCAATCCTCAATACTCAACCTTCAATCCTCAATACTCGAACCTCAATCGTCAATCCTCATTCTTCAATCCTCAATACACAATCCTCAATCCTCAATCCTCAATCCTCCATCCTCAATTCTCAATCCTCAATCCTCTGTCCTCAGTCCTCAAACCTCAATCCTCAACCCGCAGCCCTCATCCTCAATCCTCAATCCTGAATCATCAACCTTCAATCCTCAATACTCAATCTTCAATCCTCAATACTCAATCCTCAATCGTCAATCCTCATTCTTCAATCATCAATACCCAATCCTCAATCCTCAATCCTCAATCCTCCATCCTCAATTCTCAATCCTCAATCCTAAGTCCTCAGTCCTCAAATCTCAATCCTCAACCCTCAGCCCTCATTCTCAATCCTCAATCCTGAATCCTCAATCCTCAATCTTCAATCCTCAATCCTCAGTTCTCAATCATCAATCCTCAATCCTCAATCCTCAATCCTCAATCCTCAATCATCAATCCTCAATCCTCAGTCCTCAATCATCAATCCTCAATCCTCAATCCTCAATCCTCAGTCCTCAATCATCAATCCTCAATCTTCAATACTCAATCCTCAATCCTCAATACTCAATACTCAATACTCAATACTCAATAGAATATCCTGAATTCTCAGTTTTCAATACTCAATCCTCAATCTTCAATCTTCATGTATCCATCCACAAACATCAATTATCATCACTCAACCCTCAACACTCAGTCCTCAATCTTCAATCCGAAATCCTCAATACTCAATCCTCAATCATCAATATTCAATCTTCAAAACTCAATCCTCAATCCTCAATTCTCAATCCTCAATACTCAACCATCAATCCTCAATTCTCAATACTCAATAGAATATCCTGAATTCTCAGGATTCAATACTCAAACACCAATCCTCAACCCTCAGCCCTCATTCTCCATCATCAATACTCAATCCTCAATCCTCAACCTTCAATCCTCAATACTCAATCTTCAATCTTCAATCCTCAATCCTCAAACCTCAATCCTCAATCCTCAATCCTCAGTCATCAATCCTCAATCTTCAATACTCAATCGTCAATCCGCAGGCCTCAATCCTCAATCCTAGATCCTCAATCCCCAATCCTCAATCCTTTATCCTCAATCTTCAATCCTCAATACTCAGTCTTCAATCATCAATCCTCAATCCTCGATCCTCAATCCTCAATCCTCAATCATCAATCCTCAATATTCAGTCATCAACCTTCAATCCTCAATACTCAATCTTCAATCCTCAATACTCAATCCTCAATCGTCAATCCTCATTCTTCAATCCTCAATACAGAATCCTCAATCCTCAATCCTCAATCCTCCATCCCCAATTCTCAATCCTCAATCCTCTGTCCTCAGTCCTCAAACCTCAATCCTCAACCCTCAGCCCTCATCCTCAATCCTCAATCCTGAATCATCTACCTTCAATCCTCAATACTCAATCTTCAATCCTCAATACTCAATCCTCAATCATCAATCCTCAATCTTCAATACTCAATCCTCAATCCTCAATCCTCAATCCTCAATACTCAGTCTTCAATCCTCAATCCTCAATCCTCAATCCTCAATCCTCAATCCTCAGTCATCAATCCTAAATCTTCAATACTCAATCGTCAATCCTCAGTCCTCAATTCTCAATCCTCAATTCTCGTTCCTCAAACCTCAATCCTCAACCCTCCATACTCAGTCTTCAATCCTCAATCCTCAATCCTCAATCCTCAACCCTCAATCCTCAACCCTCAGCCCTCATCCTCAATCCTCAATCCTGAATCCTCAATCCTCAATCTTCAATCCTCAATACTCAGCCTTCAATCCTCCATCCTCGATCCTCTATCCTCAAGCGTCAATCCTCAATCCTCAATCCTCAACCCTCAGCCCTCATCCTCCACCCTCAATCCTCAGTCCTCAAACCTCAACCTTCAATCCTCAATACTCAATCTTCGATCCTCAATCCTCAACCCTCAATCCTCAATCCACATTCCACAACCCTCAATCCTCAAACCTCAATCTTCAATCCTCAATACTCAATCTTCGATTATCAATTCTCAAACCTCAATCCTCAATCCTCAATCCTCAATCTTCAATCCTCAATACTCAGTCTTCAATCATCAATCCTCAATCCTCAATCCTCAATCCTGAATCATCAATCCTCAATCCATAATCCTCAATCCTCAATACTCAATCATCAATCCTCAATATTCAATCATCAACCTTCAATCCTCAATACTCAATCTTCAATCCTCAATACTCGAACCTCAATCGTCAATCCTCATTCTTCAAACCTCAATACACAATCCTCAATCCTCAATCCTCAATCCTCCATCCTCAATTCTCAATCCTCAATCCTCTGTCCTCAGTCCTCAAACCTCAATCCTCAACCCCCAGCCCTCATCCTCAATCCTCAATCCTGAATCATCAACCTTCAATCCTCAATACTCAATCTTCAATCCTCAATACTCAATCCTCAATCGTCAATCCTCATTCTTCAATCATCAATACCCAATCCTCAATCCTCAATCCTCAATCCTCCATCCTCAATTCTCAATCCTCAATCCTCAGTCCTCAGTCCTCAAATCTCAATCCTCAACCCTCAGCCCTCATTCTCAATCCTCAATCCTGAATCCTCAATCCTCAATCCTCAATCCTCAGTCATCAATCCTCAATCTACAATACTCAATCGTCAATCCGCAGTCCTCAATCCTCAATCCTAGATCCTCAATCCCCAATCCTCAATCCTTAATCCTCAATCTTCAATCCTCAATACTCAGTCTTCAATCATCAATCCTCAATCCTCAATCCTCAATCCTCAATACTCAATCATCAATCCGCAATATTCAATCATCAACCTTCAATCCTCAATACTCAACCTTCAATCCTCAATACTCGAACCTCAATCGTCAATCCTCATTCTTCAATCCTCAATACACAATCCTCAATCCTCAATCCTCAATCCTCCATCCTCAATTCTCAATCCTCAATCCTCTGTCCTCAGTCCTCAAACCTCAATCCTCAACCCGCAGCCCTCATCCTCAATCCTCAATCCTGAATCATCAACCTTCAATCCTCAATACTCAATCTTCAATCCTCAATACTCAATCCTCAATCGTCAATCCTCATTCTTCAATCATCAATACCCAATCCGCAATCCTCAATCCTCAATCCTCCATCCTCAATTCTCAATCCTCAATCCTAAGTCCTCAGTCCTCAAATCTCAATCCTCAACCCTCAGCCCTCATTCTCAATCCTCAATCCTGAATCCTCAATCCTCAATCTTCAATCCTCAATCCTCAGTTCTCAATCATCAATCCTCAATCCTCAATCCTCAATCCTCAATCCTCAATCATCAATCCTCAATCCTCAGTCCTCAATCATCAATCCTCAATCCTCAATCCTCAATCGTCAGTCCTCAATCATCAATCCTCAATCTTCAATACTCAATCCTCAATCCTCAATACTCAATACTCAATACTCAATACTCAATAGAATATCCTGAATTCTCAGTTTTCAATACTCAATCCTCAATCTTCAATCTTCATGTATCCATCCACAAACATCAATTATCATCACTCCACCCTCAACACTCAGTCCTCAATCTTCAATCCGAAATCCTCAATACTCAATCCTCAATCATCAATATTCAATCTTCAAAACTCAATCCTCAATCCTCAATTCTCAATCCTCAATACTCAACCATCAATCCTCAATTCTCAATACTCAATAGAATATCCTGAATTCTCAGGATTCAATACTCAAACACCAATCCTCAACCCTCAGCCCTCATTCTCCATCATCAATACTCAATCCTCATTCCTCAACCTTCAATCCTCAATACTCAATCTTCAATCTTCAATCCTCAATCCTCAAACCTCAATCCTCAATCCTCAATCATCAGTCATCAATCCTCAATCTTCAATACTCAATCGTCAATCCGCAGTCCTCAATCCTCAATCCTAGATCCTCAATCCCCAATCCTCAATCCTTAATCCTCAATCTTCAATCCTCAATACTCAGTCTTCAATCATCAATCCTCAATCGTCAATCCTCAATCCTCAATCCTCAATCATCAATCCTCAATATTCAGTCATCAACCTTCAATCCTCAATACTCAATCTTCAACCCTCAATACTCAATCCTCAATCGTCAATCCTCATTCTTCAATCCTCAATACAGAATCCTCAATCCTCAATCCTCAATCCTCCATCCCCAATTCTCAATCCTCAATCCTCTGTCCTCAGTCCTCAAACCTCAATCCTCAACCCTCAGCCCTCATCCTCAATCCTCAATCCTGAATCATCTACCTTCAATCCTCAATACTCAATCTTCAATCCTCAATACTCAATCCTCAATCATCAATCCTCAATCTTCAATACTCAATCCTCAATCCTCAATCCTCAATCCTCAATACTCAGTCTTCAATCCTCAATCCTCAATCCTCAATCCTCAATCCTCAATCCTCAGTCATCAATCCTAAATCTTCAATACTCAATCGTCAATCCTCAGTCCTCAATTCTCAATCCTCAATTCTCGTTCCTCAAACCTCAATCCTCAACCCTCCATACTCAGTCTTCAATCCTCAATCCTCAATCCTCAATCCTCAATCCTCAATCTTCGACCCTCAGCCCTCATCCTCAATCCTCAATCCTGAATCCTCAATCCTCAATCTTCAATCCTCAATACTCAGCCTTCAATCCTCCATCCTCGATCCTCTATCCTCAAGCGTCAATCCTCAATCCTCAATCCTCAACCCTCAGCCCTCATCCTCCACCCTCAATCCTCAGTCCTCAAACCTCAACCTTCAATCCTCAATACTCAATCTTCGATCCTCAATCCTCAACCCTCAATCCTCAATCCACATTCCACAACCCTCAATCCTCAAACCTCAATCTTCAATCCTCAATACTCAATCTTCGATTATCAATTCTCAAACCTCAATCCTCAATCCTCAATCCTCAATCTTCAATCCTCAATACTCAGTCTTCAATCATCAATCCTCAATCCTCAATCCTCAATCCTGAATCATCAATCCTCAATCCATAATCCTCAATCCTCAATACTCAATCATCAATCCTCAATATTCAATCATCAACCTTCAATCCTCAATACTCAATCTTCAATCCTCAATACTCGAACCTCAATCGTCAATCCTCATTCTTCAAACCTCAATACACAATCCTCAATCCTCAATCCTCAATCCTCCATCCTCAATTCTCAATCCTCAATCCTCTGTCCTCAGTCCTCAAACCTCAATCCTCAACCCCCAGCCCTCATCCTCAATCCTCAATCCTGAATCATCAACCTTCAATCCTCAATACTCAATCTTCAATCCTCAATACTCAATCCTCAATCGTCAATCCTCATTCTTCAATCATCAATACCCAATCCTCAATCCTCAATCCTCAATCCTCCATCCTCAATTCTCAATCCTCAATCCTCAGTCCTCAGTCCTCAAATCTCAATCCTCAACCCTCAGCCCTCATTCTCAATCCTCAATCCTGAATCCTCAATCCTCAATCTTCAATCCTCAATCCTCAGTTCTCAATCATCAATCCTCAATCCTCAATCCTCAATACTCAATAGAATATCCTGAATTCTCAGTATTCAATACTGAAACCTCAATCCTCAACCCTCAGCCCTCATCCTCCATCCTCAATCCTCAATCCTCAATCCTCAAACCTCAATCTTCAATCCTCGATACTCAATCTTCGATTCTCAATCCTCAATCCTCAATCCTCAATCCCCAATCCTCAATCTTCAATCGTCAATCCTCAATCCTCAATCCTCAATCCTCAATCTGCAATCATCAATCCTCAATCTCCAACACTCAATCCTCAACCCTCAATCCTCAATCTTCAATCCTCAATCCTCAATCCTCAATTCTCAATCCTCAATCTTCAATCCTCAATACTCAGTCTTCAACACTCAATACTCAATCCTCAATCCTCAATCCTCAGTCCTCAATCATCAATCCTCAATCTTCAATACTCAATCCTCAATCCTCAATCCTCAATCCTCAATACTCAGTCTTCAATCCTCAATCCTCAATCCTCAATCCTCAATCCTCAATCCTCAGTCATCAATCCTAAATCTTCAATACTCAATCGTCAATCCTCAGTCCTCAATTCTCAATCCTCAATCCTCGTTCCTCAAACCTCAATCCTCAACCCTCCATACTCAGTCTTCAATCCTCAATCCTCAACCCTCAATCCTCAATCCTCAGTCCTCATCCCTCAGCCCTCTTCCTCAATCCTCAATCCTGAATCCTCAATCCTCAATCTTCAATCCTCAATACTCAGCCTTCAATCCTCCATCCTCGATCCTCTATCCTCAAGCGTCAATCCTCAATCCTCAATCCTCAACCCTCAGCCCTCATCCTCAACCCTCAATCCTCAATCCTCAAACCTCAACCTTCAATCCTCAATACTCAATCTTCGATCATCAATCCTCAACCCTCAATCCTCAATCCTCAATCCTCAATCCTGAATCCTCAATATTCAATACACAACCCTCAAACATCAATCCTCAATACTCAACCATCAATCCTCAATTCTCAATACTCAATAGAATATCCTGAATTCTCTGTTTTCAATACTCACTCGTCAATCTTCAATCTTCAAGTCTCCATCCACAAACATCAATTCTCATCACTCAACCCTCAACACTCAGTCCTCAATCTTCCATCCTCAATCCTCAATCCTCAATCCTCAATCGTCAATCCTCAATCCCCAATCCTCAATCTTCAATCCTCAATCCTCAATCCTCAAGCCTCAATACTCAATCCTCAATCCTCAATCCTCAATCCTCCATCCTCAATCATCAATCCTCAATCTTCAATACTCAGTCCTCAATCCTCAATCATCAAACCTCAATTCCGAATCCTCAGTCCTGAATGCTCAATCTTCATCCCTCAGTCCGCAACAATCAATTGTCAATCCTCAATCCTCAATAGAATATCCTCAATTCACAGTTTTCAATACTCAATCCCCAATCTTCAAACTTCAAATCTCAATCCACAGACATCAATTCTCATCACTCAACCCTCAACACACAGTCCTCAATCTTCAATCCGCAGTCCTCAATCCTCAATCCTAGATCCTCAATCCCCAATCCTCAATCCTTAACCCTCAATCTTCAATCCTCAATAACCAGTCCTCAATCCTCAATCCTCAATGCTCAATCTTCAATCCTAAATCCTCGGTCCGCAATCCTCAATCCTCATTCATCAATCCTCAATCCTCAACCGTCTGTCCTCGTCCTCAATCCTCAGCCCTCAATCCTCAATCTCAAACCTCAATCCTCAACCGTCAGCCCTCGTCCTCAATCCTCAACCCTCAACCCTCAATCCTCAATCATCAATACTCAATCTTCAATCCTCAATCCACAAACCTCAATCCTCAATATTCAGCACTCAACCCTCAACCATCAATCACCAATATTCAAACATCAATCCTCAATTCTCGATACTCAATAGAATATCCTGAATTCTCGTGGTTCAATGCTAAATCCCCAATCTCAATCCTCAAATCTCAATCCACAAACATCAATTCTCATCACTCAACCCTCAACACTCAGTCCTCAATCTTCAATCCTCAACCCTTAATCCTCAATCCTCAATCTTCAATCCTCCATACTCAATCTTCAATCCTCAATCCTCAATCATCAATCCTCAATCCTCAATCGTCAATCCTCACTCTTCAATCCTCAATAATCAATCTCCTGTCCTAGATCCTCAATCTCCGATACTCTATCCTTAATCCTCAATATTCAATCCTCTATCCCCAGTCCACAATCTTCAATCCCCAAAGCTCAATAATCAATCGTCAATCCTCAGTCCTCAATCCCCAATCCTCAGTCCTCAATCCTCAATCCTCAATACTCAAACCTCAATCCTCAACCGTCAGTCCTCGCCCTCAATCCTCAAACCTCAATCCTCAATCCTCAATCATTAATCGTCAATTCTCAATTCTCAATAGAATATCCTGAATTCTCAGTTTTCAATACTCAATCCTCAATCTTCAATCTTCAAGTCTCCATCCACAAACATCAATTCTCATCACTCAACCCTCAACACTCAATCCTCAATCCTCAATCCTCAATCTTCAATCCTCAACCCTCAATCCTCAATCCTCAATCCTCAATCCTCAATCATCAATCCTCAATCTTCAAAGCTCAATCCTCAATCCTCAATCCTCAATCCTCAGTCCCCAATCATCAATCCTCAATCTTCAATACTCAATCCTCAATCCTCAATCCTCAATACTCAATACTCAATACTCAATAGAATATCCTGAATTCTCAGCTTTCAATACTCAATCCTCAATCTTCAATCTTCATGTCTCCATCCACAAACATCAATTATCATCACTCAACCCTCAACACTCAGTCCTCAATCTTCAATCCTCAATCCTCAATACTCAATCCTCAATCATCAATACTCAATCTTCAAAACTCAATCCTCAATCCTCAATTCTCAATCCTCAATACTCAACCGTCAATCCTCAATTCTCAATACTCAATAGAATATCCTGAATTCTCAGGATTCAATACTCAAACCCCAATCCTCAACCCTCAGCCCTCATTCTCCATCATCAATACTCAATCCTCAATCCTCAACCTTCAATCCTCAATACTCAATCTTCAATCTTCAATCCTCAATCCTCAAACCTCAATCCTCAATCCTCAATCCTCAGTCATCAATCCTCAATCTTCAATACTCAATCGTCAATCCGCAGTCCTCAATCCTCAATCCTAGATCCTCAATCCCCAATCCTCAATCCTTAATCCTCAATCTTCAATCCTCAATACTCAGTCTTCAATCATCAATCCTCAATCCTCGATCCTCAATCCTCAATACTCAATCATCAATCCGCAATATTCAATCATCAACCTTCAATCCTCAATACTCAACCTTCAATCCTCAATACTCGAACCTCAATCGTCAATCCTCATTCTTCAATCCTCAATACACAATCCTCAATCCTCAATCCTCAATCCTCCATCCTCAATTCTCAATCCTCAATCCTCTGTCCTCAGTCCTCAAACCTCAATCCTCAACCCGCAGCCCTCATCCTCAATCCTCAATCCTGAATCATCAACCTTCAATCCTCAATACTCAATCTTCAATCCTCAATACTCAATCCTCAATCGTCAATCCTCATTCTTCAATCATCAATACCCAATCCTCAATCCTCAATCCTCAATCCTCAATCCTCAATCCTCAATATTCAATACACAACCCTCAAACATCAATCCTCAATACTCAACCATCAATCCTCAATTCTCAATACTCAATAGAATATCCTGAATTCTCTGTTTTCAATACTCAATCGTCAATCTTCAATCTTCAAGTCTCCATCCACAAACATCAATTCTCATCACTCAACCCTCAACACTCAGTCCTCAATCTTCCATCCTCAATCCTCAATCCTCTATCCTCAATCGTCAATCCTCAATCCCCAATCCTCAATCTTCAATCCTCAATCCTGAATCCTCAATCCTCAACCCTCAATCCTCAATCCTCAGTCCTCATCCCTCAGCCCTCTTCCTCAATCCTCAATCCTGAATCCTCAATCCTCAATCTTCAATCCTCAATACTCAGCCTTCAATCCTCCATCCTCGATCCTCTATCCTCAAGCGTCAATCCTCAATCCTCAATCCTCAACCCTCAGCCCTCATCCTCAACCCTCAATCCTCAATCCTCAAACCTCAACCTTCAATCCTCAATACTCAATCTTCGATCATCAATCCTCAACCCTCAATCCTCAATCCTCAATCCTCAATCCTGAATCCTCAATATTCAATACACAACCCTCAAACATCAATCCTCAATACTCAACCATCAATCCTCAATTCTCAATACTCAATAGAATATCCTGAATTCTCTGTTTTCAATACTCACTCGTCAATCTTCAATCTTCAAGTCTCCATCCACAAACATCAATTCTCATCACTCAACCCTCAACACTCAGTCCTCAATCTTCCATCCTCAATCCTCAATCCTCAATCCTCAATCGTCAATCCTCAATCCCCAATCCTCAATCTTCAATCCTCAATCCTCAATCCTCAAGCCTCAATACTCAATCCTCAATCCTCAATCCTCAATCCTCCATCCTCAATCATCAATCCTCAATCTTCAATACTCAGTCCTCAATCCTCAATCATCAAACCTCAATTCCGAATCCTCAGTCCTGAATGCTCAATCTTCATCCCTCAGTCCGCAACAATCAATTGTCAATCCTCAATCCTCAATAGAATATCCTCAATTCACAGTTTTCAATACTCAATCCCCAATCTTCAAACTTCAAATCTCAATCCACAGACATCAATTCTCATCACTCAACCCTCAACACACAGTCCTCAATCTTCAATCCGCAGTCCTCAATCCTCAATCCTAGATCCTCAATCCCCAATCCTCAATCCTTAACCCTCAATCTTCAATCCTCAATAACCAGTCCTCAATCCTCAATCCTCAATGCTCAATCTTCAATCCTAAATCCTCGGTCCGCAATCCTCAATCCTCATTCATCAATCCTCAATCCTCAACCGTCTGTCCTCGTCCTCAATCCTCAGCCCTCAATCCTCAATCTCAAACCTCAATCCTCAACCGTCAGCCCTCGTCCTCAATCCTCAACCCTCAACCCTCAATCCTCAATCATCAATACTCAATCTTCAATCCTCAATCCACAAACCTCAATCCTCAATATTCAGCACTCAACCCTCAACCATCAATCACCAATATTCAAACATCAATCCTCAATTCTCGATACTCAATAGAATATCCTGAATTCTCGTGGTTCAATGCTAAATCCCCAATCTCAATCCTCAAATCTCAATCCACAAACATCAATTCTCATCACTCAACCCTCAACACTCAGTCCTCAATCTTCAATCCTCAACCCTTAATCCTCAATCCTCAATCTTCAATCCTCCATACTCAATCTTCAATCCTCAATCCTCAATCATCAATCCTCAATCCTCAATCCTCAATCCTCACTCTTCAATCCTCAATAATCAATCTCCTGTCCTAGATCCTCAATCTCCGATACTCTATCCTTAATCCTCAATATTCAATCCTCTATCCCCAGTCCACAATCTTCAATCCCCAAAGCTCAATAATCAATCGTCAATCCTCAGTCCTCAATCCCCAATCCTCAGTCCTCAATCCTCAATCCTCAATACTCAAACCTCAATCCTCAACCGTCAGTCCTCGCCCTCAATCCTCAAACCTCAATCCTCAATCCTCAATCATTAATCGTCAATTCTCAATTCTCAATAGAATATCCTGAATTCTCAGTTTTCAATACTCAATCCTCAATCTTCAATCTTCAAGTCTCCATCCACAAACATCAATTCTCATCACTCAACCCTCAACACTCAATCCTCAATCCTCAATCCTCAATCTTCAATCCTCAACCCTCAATCCTCAATCCTCAATCCTCAATCCTCAATCATCAATCCTCAATCTTCAAAGCTCAATCCTCAATCCTCAATCCTCAATCCTCAGTCCCCAATCATCAATCCTCAATCTTCAATACTCAATCCTCAATCCTCAATCCTCAATACTCAATACTCAATACTCAATAGAATATCCTGAATTCTCAGCTTTCAATACTCAATCCTCAATCTTCAATCTTCATGTCTCCATCCACAAACATCAATTATCATCACTCAACCCTCAACACTCAGTCCTCAATCTTCAATCCTCAATCCTCAATACTCAATCCTCAATCATCAATACTCAATCTTCAAAACTCAATCCTCAATCCTCAATTCTCAATCCTCAATACTCAACCGTCAATCCTCAATTCTCAATACTCAATAGAATATCCTGAATTCTCAGGATTCAATACTCAAACCCCAATCCTCAACCCTCAGCCCTCATTCTCCATCATCAATACTCAATCCTCAATCCTCAACCTTCAATCCTCAATACTCAATCTTCAATCTTCAATCCTCAATCCTCAAACCTCAATCCTCAATCCTCAATCCTCAGTCATCAATCCTCAATCTTCAATACTCAATCGTCAATCCGCAGTCCTCAATCCTCAATCCTAGATCCTCAATCCCCAATCCTCAATCCTTAATCCTCAATCTTCAATCCTCAATACTCAGTCTTCAATCATCAATCCTCAATCCTCGATCCTCAATCCTCAATACTCAATCATCAATCCGCAATATTCAATCATCAACCTTCAATCCTCAATACTCAACCTTCAATCCTCAATACTCGAACCTCAATCGTCAATCCTCATTCTTCAATCCTCAATACACAATCCTCAATCCTCAATCCTCAATCCTCCATCCTCAATTCTCAATCCTCAATCCTCTGTCCTCAGTCCTCAAACCTCAATCCTCAACCCGCAGCCCTCATCCTCAATCCTCAATCCTGAATCATCAACCTTCAATCCTCAATACTCAATCTTCAATCCTCAATACTCAATCCTCAATCGTCAATCCTCATTCTTCAATCATCAATACCCAATCCTCAATCCTCAATCCTCAATCCTCAATCCTCAATCCTCAATATTCAATACACAACCCTCAAACATCAATCCTCAATACTCAACCATCAATCCTCAATTCTCAATACTCAATAGAATATCCTGAATTCTCTGTTTTCAATACTCAATCGTCAATCTTCAATCTTCAAGTCTCCATCCACAAACATCAATTCTCATCACTCAACCCTCAACACTCAGTCCTCAATCTTCCATCCTCAATCCTCAATCCTCTATCCTCAATCGTCAATCCTCAATCCCCAATCCTCAATCTTCAATCCTCAATCCTGAATCCTCAAGCCTCAATACTCAATCCTCAATCCTCAATCCTCAATCCTCCATCCTCAATCATCAATCCTCAATCTTCAATACTCAGTCCTCAATCCTCAATCATCAAACCTCAATTCCGAATCATCAGTCCTGAATGCTCAATCTTCATCCCTCAGTCCGCAACAATCAATTGTCAATCCTCAATCCTCAATAGAATATCCTGAATTCACAGTTTTCAATACTCAATCCCCAATCTTCAAACTTCAAATCTCAATCCACAGACATCAATTCTCATCACTCAACCCTCAACACACAGTCCTCAATCTTCAATCCGCAGTCCTCAATCCTCAATCCTAGATCCTCAATCCCCAATCCTCAATCCTTAACCCTCAATCTTCAATCCTCAATAACCAGTCCTCAATCCTCAATCCTCAATGCTGAATCTTCAATCCTAAATCCTCGGTCCGCAATCCTCAATCCTCATTCATCAATCCTCAATCCTCAACCGTCTGTCCTCGTCCTCAATCCTCAGCCCTCAATCCTCAATCTCAAACCTCAATCCTCAACCGTCAGCCCTCGTCCTCAATCCTCAACCCTCAACCCTCAATCCTCAATCATCAATACTCAATCTTCAATCCTCAATCCACAATCCTCAATCCTCAATATTCAGCACTCAACCCTCAACCATCAATCACCAATATTCAAACATCAATCCTCAATTCTCGATACTCAATAGAATATCCTGAATTCTCATGGTTCAATGCTAAATCCCCAATCTCAATCTTCAAATCTCAATCCACAAACATCAATTCTCATCACTCAACCCTCAACACTCAGTCCTCAATCTTCAATCCTCAACCCTTAATCCTCAATCCTCAATCTTCAATCCTCCATACTCAATCTTCAATCCTCAATCCTCAATCATCAATCCTCAATCCTCAATCCTCACTCTTCAATCCTCAATAATCAATCTCCTGTCCTAGATCCTCAATCTCCGATACTCTATCCTTAATCCTCAATATTCAATCCTCTATCCCCAGTCCACAATCTTCAATCCCCAAAGCTCAATAATCAATCGTCAATCCTCAGTCCTCAATCCCCAATCCTCAGTCCTCAATCATCAATCCTCAATACTCAAACCTCAATCCTCAACCGTCAGTCCTCGTCCTCAATCCTCAATCCTCAATCCTCAATCCTCAATCATCAATCGTCAATTCTCAATTCTCAATAGAATATCCTGAATTCTCAGTTTTCAATACTCAATCCTCAATCTTCAATCTTCAAGTCTCCATCCACAAACATCAATTCTCATCACTCAACCCTCAACACTCAATCCTCAATCCTCAATCCTCAATCTTCAATCCTCAACCCTCAATCCTCAATCCTCAATCCTCAATCCTCAATCATCAATCCTCAATCTTCAAAGCTCAATCCTCAATCCTCAATCCTCAATCCTCAGTCCCCAATCATCAATGCTCAATCTTCAATACTCAATCCTCAATCCTCAATCCTCAATACTCAATACTCAATACTCAATAGAATATCCTGAATTCTCAGTTTTCAATACTCAATCCTCAATCTTCAATCTTCATGTCTCCATCCACAAACATCAATTATCATCACTCAACCCTCAACACTCAGTCCTCAATCTTCAATCCTCAATCCTCAATACTCAATCCTCAATCATCAATACTCAATCTTCAAAACTCAATCCTCAATCCTCAATTCTCAATCCTCAATACTCAACCGTCAATCCTCAATTCTCAATACTCAATAGAATATCCTGAATTCTCAGGATTCAATACTCAAACCCCAATCCTCAACCCTCAGCCCTCATTCTCCATCATCAATACTCAATCCTCAATCCTCAACCTTCAATCCTCAATACTCAATCTTCAATCTTCAATCCTCAATCCTCAAACCTCAATCCTCAATCCTCAATCCTCAGTCATCAATCCTCAATCTACAATACTCAATCGTCAATCCGCAGTCCTCAATCCTCAATCCTAGATCCTCAATCCCCAATCCTCAATCCTTAATCCTCAATCTTCAATCCTCAATACTCAGTCTTCAATCATCAATCCTCAATCCTCAATCCTCAATCCTCAATACTCAATCATCAATCCGCAATATTCAATCATCAACCTTCAATCCTCAATACTCAACCTTCAATCCTCAATACTCGAACCTCAATCGTCAATCCTCATTCTTCAATCCTCAATACACAATCCTCAATCCTCAATCCTCAATCCTCCATCCTCAATTCTCAATCCTCAATCCTCTGTCCTCAGTCCTCAAACCTCAATCCTCAACCCGCAGCCCTCATCCTCAATCCTCAATCCTGAATCATCAACCTTCAATCCTCAATACTCAATCTTCAATCCTCAATACTCAATCCTCAATCGTCAATCCTCATTCTTCAATCATCAATACCCAATCCGCAATCCTCAATCCTCAATCCTCCATCCTCAATTCTCAATCCTCAATCCTAAGTCCTCAGTCCTCAAATCTCAATCCTCAACCCTCAGCCCTCATTCTCAATCCTCAATCCTGAATCCTCAATCCTCAATCTTCAATCCTCAATCCTCAATCCTCAGTCATCAATCCTCAATCTTCAATACTCAATCGTCAATCCGCAGTCCTCAATCCTCAATCCTAGATCCTCAATCCCCAATCCTCAATCCTTAATCCTCAATCTTCAATCCTCAATACTCAGTCTTCAATCATCAATCCTCAATCCTCAATCCTCAATCCTCAATCCTCAATCATCAATCCTCAATATTCAGTCATCAACCTTCAATCCTCAATACTCAATCTTCAACCCTCAATACTCAATCCTCAATCGTCAATCCTCATTCTTCAATCCTCAATACAGAATCCTCAATCCTCAATCCTCAATCCTCCATCCCCAATTCTCAATCCTCAATCCTCTGTCCTCAGTCCTCAAACCTCAATCCTCAACCCTCAGCCCTCATCCTCAATCCTCAATCCTGAATCATCTACCTTCAATCCTCAATACTCAATCTTCAATCCTCAATACTCAATCCTCAATCATCAATCCTCAATCTTCAATACTCAATCCTCAATCCTCAATCCTCAATCCTCAATACTCAGTCTTCAATCCTCAATCCTCAATCCTCAATCCTCAATCCTCAATCCTCAGTCATCAATCCTAAATCTTCAATACTCAATCGTCAATCCTCAGTCCTCAATTCTCAATCCTCAATTCTCGTTCCTCAAACCTCAATCCTCAACCCTCCATACTCAGTCTTCAATCCTCAATCCTCAATCCTCAATCCTCAATCCTCAATCCTCAACCCTCAGCCCTCATCCTCAATCCTCAATCCTGAGTCCTCAATCCTCAATCTTCAATCCTCAATACTCAGCCTTCAATCCTCCATCCTCGATCCTCTATCCTCAAGCGTCAATCCTCAATCCTCAATCCTCAACCCTCAGCCCTCATCCTCCACCCTCAATCCTCAGTCCTCAAACCTCAACCTTCAATCCTCAATACTCAATCTTCGATCCTCAATCCTCAACCCTCAATCCTCAATCCACATTCCACAACCCTCAATCCTCAAACCTCAATCTTCAATCCTCAATACTCAATCTTCGATTATCAATTCTCAAACCTCAATCCTCAATCCTCAATCCTCAATCTTCAATCCTCAATACTCAGTCTTCAATCATCAATCCTCAGTCCTCAATCCTCAATCCTGAATCATCAATCCTCAATCCATAATCCTCAATCCTCAATACTCAATCATCAATCCTCAATATTCAATCATCAACCTTCAATCCTCAATACTCAATCTTCAATCCTCAATACTCGAACCTCAATCGTCAATCCTCATTCTTCAAACCTCAATACACAATCCTCAATCCTCAATCCTCAATCCTCCATCCTCAATTCTCAATCCTCAATCCTCTGTCCTCAGTCCTCAAACCTCAATCCTCAACCCCCAGCCCTCATCCTCAATCCTCAATCCTGAATCATCAACCTTCAATCCTCAATACTCAATCTTCAATCCTCAATACTCAATCCTCAATCGTCAATCCTCATTCTTCAATCATCAATACCCAATCCTCAATCCTCAATCCTCAATCCTCCATCCTCAATTCTCAATCCTCAATCCTCAGTCCTCAGTCCTCAAATCTCAATCCTCAACCCTCAGCCCTCATTCTCAATCCTCAATCCTGAATCCTCAATCCTCAATCTTCAATCCTCAATCCTCAGTTCTCAATCATCAATCCTCAATCCTCAATCCTCAATACTCAATAGAATATCCTGAATTCTCAGTATTCAATACTGAAACCTCAATCCCCAACCCTCAGCCCTCATCCTCCATCCTCAATCCTCAATCCTCAATCCTCAAACCTCAATCTTCAATCCTCGATACTCAATCTTCGATTCTCAATCCTCAATCCTCAATCCTCAATCCCCAATCCTCAATCTTCAATCGTCGATCCTCAATCCTCAATCCTCAATCCTCAATCTGCAATCATCAATCCTCAATCTCCAACACTCAATCCTCAACCCTCAATCCTCAATCTTCAATCCTCAATCCTCAATCCTCAATTCTCAATCCTCAATCTTCAATCCTCAATACTCAGTCTTCAACACTCAATACTCAATCCTCAATCCTCAATCCTCAGTCCTCAATCATCAATCCTCAATCTTCAATACTCAATCCTCAATCCTCAATCCTCAATCCTCAATACTCAGTCTTCAATCCTCAATCCTCAATCCTCAATCCTCAATCCTCAATCCTCAGTCATCAATCCTAAATCTTCAATACTCAATCGTCAATCCTCAGTCCTCAATTCTCAATCCTCAATCCTCGTTCCTCAAACCTCAATCCTCAACCCTCCATACTCAGTCTTCAATCCTCAATCCTCAACCCTCAATCCTCAATCCTCAATCCTCATCCCTCAGCCCTCTTCCTCAATCCTCAATCCTGAATCCTCAATCCTCAATCTTCAATCCTCAATACTCAGCCTTCAATCCTCCATCCTCGATCCTCTATCCTCAAGCGTCAATCCTCAATCCTCAATCCTCAACCCTCAGCCCTCATCCTCAACCCTCAATCCTCAATCCTCAAACCTCAACCTTCAATCCTCAATACTCAATCTTCGATCATCAATCCTCAACCCTCAATCCTCAATCCTCAATCCTCAATCCTGAATCCTCAATATTCAATACACAACCCTCAAACATCAATCCTCAATACTCAACCATCAATCCTCAATTCTCAATACTCAATAGAATATCCTGAATTCTCTGTTTTCAATACTCAATCGTCAATCTTCAATCTTCAAGTCTCCATCCACAAACATCAATTCTCATCACTCAACCCTCAACACTCAGTCCTCAATCTTCCATCCTCAATCCTCAATCCTCAATCCTCAATCGTCAATCCTCAATCCCCAATCCTCAATCCTCAATCATCAATCCTCAATCCTCAATCCTCACTCTTCAATCCTCAATAATCAATCTCCTGTCCTAGATCCTCAATCTCCGATACTCTATCCTTAATCCTCAATATTCAATCCTCTATCCCCAGTCCACAATCTTCAATCCCCAAAGCTCAATAATCAATCGTCAATCCTCAGTCCTCAATCCCCAATCCTCAGTCCTCAATCCTCAATCCTCAATACTCAAACCTCAAACCTCAACCGTCAGTCCTCGCCCTCAATCCTCAAACCTCAATCCTCAATCCTCAATCATTAATCGTCAATTCTCAATTCTCAATAGAATATCCTGAATTCTCAGTTTTCAATACTCAATCCTCAATCTTCAATCTTCAAGTCTCCATCCACAAACATCAATTCTCATCACTCAACCCTCAACACTCAATCCTCAATCCTCAATCCTCAATCTTCAATCCTCAACCCTCAATCCTCAATCCTCAATCCTCAATCCTCAATCATCAATCCTCAATCTTCAAAGCTCAATCCTCAATCCTCAATCCTCAATCCTCAGTCCCCAATCATCAATCCTCAATCTTCAATACTCAATCCTCAATCCTCAATCCTCAATACTCAATACTCAATACTCAATAGAATATCCTGAATTCTCAGTTTTCAATACTCAATCCTCAATCTTCAATCTTCATGTCTCCATCCACAAACATCAATTATCATCACTCAACCCTCAACACTCAGTCCTCAATCTTCAATCCTCAATCCTCAATACTCAATCCTCAATCATCAATACTCAATCTTCAAAACTCAATCCTCAATCCTCAATTCTCAATCCTCAATACTCAACCGTCAATCCTCAATTCTCAATACTCAATAGAATATCCTGAATTCTCAGGATTCAATACTCAAACCCCAATCCTCAACCCTCAGCCCTCATTCTCCATCATCAATACTCAATCCTCAATCCTCAACCTTCAATCCTCAATACTCAATCTTCAATCTTCAATCCTCAATCCTCAAACCTCAATCCTCAATCCTCAATCCTCAGTCATCAATCCTCAATCTTCAATACTCAATCGTCAATCCGCAGTCCTCAATCCTCAATCCTAGATCCTCAATCCCCAATCCTCAATCCTTAATCCTCAATCTTCAATCCTCAATACTCAGTCTTCAATCATCAATCCTCAATCCTCAATCCTCAATCCTCAATACTCAATCATCAATCCGCAATATTCAATCATCAACCTTCAATCCTCAATACTCAACCTTCAATCCTCAATACTCGAACCTCAATCGTCAATCCTCATTCTTCAATCCTCAATACACAATCCTCAATCCTCAATCCTCAATCCTCCATCCTCAATTCTCAATCCTCAATCCTCTGTCCTCAGTCCTCAAACCTCAATCCTCAACCCGCAGCCCTCATCCTCAATCCTCAATCCTGAATCATCAACCTTCAATCCTCAATACTCAATCTTCAATCCTCAATACTCAATCCTCAATCGTCAATCCTCATTCTTCAATCATCAATACCCAATCCTCAATCCTCAATCCTCAATCCTCCATCCTCAATTCTCAATCCTCAATCCTAAGTCCTCAGTCCTCAAATCTCAATCCTCAACCCTCAGCCCTCATTCTCAATCCTCAATCCTGAATCCTCAATCCTCAATCTTCAATCCTCAATCCTCAGTTCTCAATCATCAATCCTCAATCCTCAATCCTCAATCCTCAATCCTCAATCATCAATCCTCAATCCTCAGTCCTCAATCATCAATCCTCAATCCTCAATCCTCAATCCTCAGTCCTCAATCATCAATCCTCAATCTTCAATACTCAATCCTCAATCCTCAATACTCAATACTCAATACTCAATACTCAATAGAATATCCTGAATTCTCAGTTTTCAATACTCAATCCTCAATCTTCAATCTTCATGTATCCATCCACAAACATCAATTATCATCACTCAACCCTCAACACTCAGTCCTCAATCTTCAATCCGAATTCCTCAATACTCAATCCTCAATCATCAATATTCAATCTTCAAAACTCAATCCTCAATCCTCAATTCTCAATCCTCAATACTCAACCATCAATCCTCAATTCTCAATACTCAATAGAATATCCTGAATTCTCAGGATTCAATACTCAAACACCAATCCTCAACCCTCAGCCCTCATTCTCCATCATCAATACTCAATCCTCAATCCTCAACCTTCAATCCTCAATACTCAATCTTCAATCTTCAATCCTCAATCCTCAAACCTCAATCCTCAATCCTCAATCCTCAGTCATCAATCCTCAATCTTCAATACTCAATCGTCAATCCGCAGGCCTCAATCCTCAATCCTAGATCCTCAATCCCCAATCCTCAATCCTTTATCCTCAATCTTCAATCCTCAATACTCAGTCTTCAATCATCAATCCTCAATCCTCAATCCTCAATCCTCAATCCTCAATCATCAATCCTCAATATTCAGTCATCAACCTTCAATCCTCAATACTCAATCTTCAATCCTCAATACTCAATCCTCAATCGTCAATCCTCATTCTTCAATCCTCAATACAGAATCCTCAATCCTCAATCCTCAATCCTCCATCCCCAATTCTCAATCCTCAATCCTCTGTCCTCAGTCCTCAAACCTCAATCCTCAACCCTCAGCCCTCATCCTCAATCCTCAATCCTGAATCATCTACCTTCAATCCTCAATACTCAATCTTCAATCCTCAATACTCAATCCTCAATCATCAATCCTCAATCTTCAATACTCAATCCTCAATCCTCAATCCTCAATCCTCAATACTCAGTCTTCAATCCTCAATCCTCAATCCTCAATCCTCAATCCTCAATCCTCAGTCATCAATCCTAAATCTTCAATACTCAATCGTCAATCCTCAGTCCTCAATTCTCAATCCTCAATCCTCGTTCCTCAAACCTCAATCCTCAACCCTCCATACTCAGTCTTCAATCCTCAATCCTCAATCCTCAATCCTCAATCCTCAATCCTCAACCCTCAGCCCTCATCCTCAATCCTCAATCCTGAATCCTCAATCCTCAATCTTCAATCCTCAATACTCAGCCTTCAATCCTCCATCCTCGATCCTCTATCCTCAAGCGTCAATCCACAATCCTCAATCCTCAACCCTCAGCCCTCATCCTCCACCCTCAATCCTCAGTCCTCAAACCTCAACCTTCAATCCTCAATACTCAATCTTCGATCCTCAATCCTCAACCCTCAATCCTCAATCCACATTCCACAATCCTCAATCCTCAAACCTCAATCTTCAATCCTCAATACTCAATCTTCGATTATCAATTCTCAAACCTCAATCCTCAATCCTCAATCCTCAATCTTCAATCCTCAATACTCAGTCTTCAATCATCAATCCTCAATCCTCAATCCTCAATCCTCAATCATCAATCCTCAATCCTCAATCCTCAATCCTCAATACTCAATCATCAATCCTCAATATTCAATCATCAACCTTCAATCCTCAATACTCAATCTTCAATCCTCAATACTCGAACCTCAATCGTCAATCCTCATTCTTCAAACCTCAATACACAATCCTCAATCCTCAATCCTCAATCCTCCATCCTCAATTCTCAATCCTCAATCCTCTGTCCTCAGTCCTCAAACCTCAATCCTCAACCCCCAGCCCTCATCCTCAATCCTCAATCCTGAATCATCAACCTTCAATCCTCAATACTCAATCTTCAATCCTCAATACTCAATCCTCAATCGTCAATCCTCATTCTTCAATCATCAATACCCAATCCTCAATCCTCAATCCTCAATCCTCCATCCTCAATTCTCAATCCTCAATCCTCAGTCCTCAGTCCTCAAATCTCAATCCTCAACCCTCAGCCCTCATTCTCAATCCTCAATCCTGAATCCTCAATCCCCAATCTTCAATCCTCAATCCTCAGTTCTCAATCATCAATCCTCAATCCTCAATCCTCAATACTCAATAGAATATCCTGAATTCTCAGTATTCAATACTGAAACCTCAATCCTCAACCCTCAGCCCTCATCCTCCATCCTCAATCCTCAATCCTCAATCCTCAAACCTCAATCTTCAATCCTCGATACTCAATCTTCGATTCTCAATCCTCAATCCTCAATCCTCAATCCCCAATCCTCAATCTTCAATCGTCAATCCTCAATCCTCAATCCTCAATCCTCAATCTGCAATCATCAATCCTCAATCTTCAACACTCAATCCTCAACCCTTAATCCTCAATCTTCAATCCTCAATCCTCAATCCTCAATTCTCAATCCTCAATCTTCAATCCTCAATACTCAGTCTTCAACACTCAATACTCAATCCTCAATCCTCAATCCTCAGTCCTCAATCATCAATCCTCAATCTACAATACTCAATCCTCAATCCTCAATCCTCAATCCTCAATACTCAGTCTTCAATCCTCAATCCTCAATCCTCAATCCTCAATCCTCAATCCTCAATCCTCAGTCATCAATCCTAAATCTTCAATACTCAATCGTCAATCCTCAGTCCTCAATTCTCAATCCTCAATCCTCGTTCCTCAAACCTCAATCCTCAACCCTCCATACTCAGTCTTCAATCCTCAATCCTCAACCCTCAATCCTCAATCCTCAATCCTCATCCCTCAGCCCTCTTCCTCAATCCTCAATCCTGAATCCTCAACCCTCAATCTTCAATCCTCGATACTCAGCCTTCAATCCTCCATCCTCGATCCTCTATCCTCAAGCGTCAATCCTCAATCCTCAATCCTCAACCCTCAGCCCTCATCCTCAACCCTCAATCCTCAATCCTCAAACCTCAACCTTCAATCCTCAATACTCAATCTTCGATCATCAATCCTCAACCCTCAATCCTCAATCCTCAATCCTCAATCCTCAATCCTCAATATTCAATACACAACCCTCAAACATCAATCCTCAATACTCAACCATCAATCCTCAATTCTCAATACTCAATAGAATATCCTGAATTCTCTGTTTTCAATACTCAATCGTCAATCTTCAATCTTCAAGTCTCCATCCACAAACATCAATTCTCATCACTCAACCCTCAACACTCAGTCCTCAATCTTCCATCCTCAATCCTCAATCCTCAATCCTCAATCGTCAATCCTCAATCCCCAATCCTCAATCTTCAATCCTCAATCCTCAATCCTCAAGCCTCAATACTCAATCCTCAATCCTCAATCCTCAATCCTCCATCCTCAATCATCAATCCTCAATCTTCAATACTCAGTCCTCAATCCTCAATCATCAAACCTCAATTCCGAATCCTCAGTCCTGAATGCTCAATCTTCATCCCTCAGTCCGCAACAATCAATTGTCAATCCTCAATCCTCAATAGAATATCCTCAATTCACAGTTTTCAATACTCAATCCCCAATCTTCAAACTTCAAATCTCAATCCACAGACATCAATTCTCATCACTCAACCCTCAACACACAGTCCTCAATCTTCAATCCGCAGTCCTCAATCCTCAATCCTAGATCCTCAATCCCCAATCCTCAATCCTTAACCCTCAATCTTCAATCCTCAATAACCAGTCCTCAATCCTCAATCCTCAATGCTCAATCTTCAATCCTAAATCCTCGGTCCGCAATCCTCAATCCTCATTCATCAATCCTCAATCCTCAACCGTCTGTCCTCGTCCTCAATCCTCAGCCCTCAATCCTCAATCTCAAACCTCAATCCTCAACCGTCAGCCCTCGTCCTCAATCCTCAACCCTCAACCCTCAATCCTCAATCATCAATACTCAATCTTCAATCCTCAATCCACAAACCTCAATCCTCAATATTCAGCACTCAACCCTCAACCATCAATCACCAATATTCAAACATCAATCCTCAAATCTCGATACTCAATAGAATATCCTGAATTCTCGTGGTTCAATGCTAAATCCCCAATCTCAATCTTCAAATCTCAATCCACAAACATCAATTCTCATCACTCAACCCTCAACACTCAGTCCTCAATCTTCAATCCTCAACCCTTAATCCTCAATCCTCAATCTTCAATCCTCCATACTCAATCTTCAATCCTCAATCCTCAATCATCAATCCTCAATCCTCAATCCTCACTCTTCAATCCTCAATAATCAATCTCCTGTCCTAGATCCTCAATCTCCGATACTCTATCCTTAATCCTCAATATTCAATCCTCTATCCCCAGTCCACAATCTTCAATCCCCAAAGCTCAATAATCAATCGTCAATCCTCAGTCCTCAATCCCCAATCCTCAGTCCTCAATCCTCAATCCTCAATACTCAAACCTCAATCCTCAACCGTCAGTCCTCGCCCTCAATCCTCAAACCTCAATCCTCAATCCTCAATCATCAATCGTCAATTCTCAATTCTCAATAGAATATCCTGAATTCTCAGGATTCAATACTCAAACCCCAATCCTCAACCCTCAGCCCTCATTCTCCATCATCAATACTCAATCCTCAATCCTCAACCTTCAATCCTCAATACTCAATCTTCAATCTTCAATCCTCAATCCTCAAACCTCAATCCTCAATCCTCAATCCTCAGCCATCAATCCTCAATCTTCAATACTCAATCGTCAATCCGCAGTCCTCAATCCTCAATCCTAGATCCTCAATCCCCAATCCTCAATCCTTAATCCTCAATCTTCAATCCTCAATACTCAGTCTTCAATCATCAATCCTCAATCCTCAATCCTCAATCCTCAATACTCAATCATCAATCCGCAATATTCAATCATCAACCTTCAATCCTCAATACTCAACCTTCAATCCTCAATACTCGAACCTCAATCGTCAATCCTCATTCTTCAATCCTCAATACACAATCCTCAATCCTCAATCCTCAATCCTCCATCCTCAATTCTCAATCCTCAATCCTCTGTCCTCAGTCCTCAAACCTCAATCCTCAACCCGCAGCCCTCATCCTCAATCCTCAATCCTGAATCATCAACCTTCAATCCTCAATACTCAATCTTCAATCCTCAATACTCAATCCTCAATCGTCAATCCTCATTCTTCAATCATCAATACCCAATCCTCAATCCTCAATCCTCAATCCTCCATCCTCAATTCTCAATCCTCAATCCTCAGTCCTCAGTCCTCAAATCTCAATCCTCAACCCTCAGCCCTCATTCTCAATCCTCAATCCTGAATCCTCAATCCTCAATCTTCAATCCTCAATCCTCAGTTCTCAATCATCAATCCTCAATCCTCAATCCTCAATCCTCAATCCTCAAACATCAATCCTCAATCCTCAGTCCTCAATCATCAATCCTCAATCCTCAATCCTCAATCCTCAGTCCTCAATCATCAATCCTCAATCTTCAATACTCAATCCTCAATCCTCAATACTCAATACTCAATACTCAATACTCAATACTCAATAGAATATCCTGAATTCTCAGTTTTCAATACTCAATCCTCAATCTTCAATCTTCATGTATCCATCCACAAACATCAATTATCATCACTCAACCCTCAACACTCAGTCCTCAATCTTCAATCCGAAATCCTGAATACTCAATCCTCAATCATCAATACTCAATCTTCAAAACTCAATCCTCAATCCTCAATTCTCAATCCTCAATACTCAACCATCAATCCTCAATTCTCAATACTCAATAGAATATCCTGAATTCTCAGGATTCAATACTCAAACCCCAATCCTCAACCCTCAGCCCTCATTCTCCATCATCAATACTCAATCCTCAATCCTCAACCTTCAATCCTCAATACTCAATCTTCAATCTTCAATCCTCAATCCTCAAACCTCAATCCTCAATCCTCAATCCTCAGTCATCAATCCTCAATCTTCAATACTCAATCGTCAATCCGCAGACCTCAATCCTCAATCCTAGATCCTCAATCCCCAATCCTCAATCCTTAATCCTCAATCTTCAATCCTCAATACTCAGTCTTCAATCATCAATCCTCAATCCTCAATCCTCAATCCTCAATCCTCAATCATCAATCCTCAATATTCAGTCATCAACCTTCAATCCTCAATACTCAATCTTCAATCCTCAATACTCAATCCTCAATCGTCAATCCTCATTCTTCAATCCTCAATACAGAATCCTCAATCCTCAATCCTCAATCCTCCATCCTCAATTCTCAATCCTCAATCCTCTGTCCTCAGTCCTCAAACCTGAATCCTCAACCCTCAGCCCTCATCCTCAATCCTCAATCCTGAATCATCTACCTTCAATCCTCAATACTCAATCTTCAATCCTCAATACTCAATCCTCAATCGTCAATCCTCATTCTTCAATCATCAATACCCAATCCTCAATCCTCAATCCTCAATCCTCCATCCTCAATTCTCAATCCTCAATCCTCAGTCCTCAGTCCTCAAACCTCAATCCTCAACCCTCAGCCCTCATTCTCAATCCTCAATCCTGAGTCCTCAATCCTCAATCTTCAATCCTCAATCCTCAGTTCTCAATCATCAATCATCAATCCTCAATCCGCAATCCTCAATCCTCAATAATCAATTCTCAATCATCGACCTTCAATCCTCAATACTCAATCTTCAAACCTCAATGCTCTATCCACAATCGTCAATTCTCATTCTTCAATCCTCAATACCCAATCCTCAATCATCAATCCTCTATCCTCCATCCTTAATTCTCAATCCTCAATCCTCTGTCCTCAGCCCTCAAACGTCAACCCTCAACCCTCAGCCCTCAGCCCTCATCCTCAATCCTCAATCCTGAATCCTCAATCCTCAATCTTCAATCCTCAATACTCAGTCTTCGATCATCAATCCTCAATCCTCAATCCTCAATCCTCAATCCCCAATCTTCAATCCTCAATACTCAGTCTTCAATCATCAATCCTCAATCCTCAATCCTCAATCCTCAATCCTCAATCATCAATCCTCAATATTCAATCATCAACCTTCAATCCTCAATACTCAATCTTCAATCCTCAATACTCAATCCTCAATCGTCAATCCTCATTCTTCAATCCTGAATACACAATCCTCAATCCTCAATCCTCAATCGTCCATCCTCAAATCTCAATCCTCAATCCTCTGTCCTCAGTCCTCAAACCTCAATCCTCAACCCACAGCCCTCATCCTCAATCCTCAATCCTGAATCATCAACCATCAATCCTCAATACTCAATCTTCAATCCTCAATACTCAATCCTCAATCGTCAATCCTCATTCTTCAATCATCAATACCCAATCCTCAATCCTCAATCCTCAATCCTCCATCCTCAATTCTCAATCCTCAATCCTCAGTCCTCAGTCCTCAAACCTCAATCCTCAACCCTCAGCCCTCATTCTCAATCCTCAATCCTGAGTCCTCAATCCTCAATCTTCAATCCTCAGTCCTCAGTTCTCAATCATCAATCATCAATCCTCAATCCTCAATCCTCAATCCTCAATAATCAATTCTCAATCATCAACCTTCAATCCTCAATACTCAATCTTCAAACCTCAATACTCAATCCACAATCGTCAATTCTCATTCTTCAATCCTCAATACCCAATCCTCAATCCCCAATCCTCTATCCTCCATCCTCAATTCTCAATCCTCAATCCTCTGTCCTCAGTCCTCAAACCTCAACCCTCAACCCTCACCCCTCATCCTCAATCCTCAATACTCAATCTTCAATCCTCAATCCTCAATCCACAATCCTCAATCCTCAATCCTCAGTCATCAATCCTCAATCTTCAGTACTCAATCGTCAATCCTCATTCCTCAATTCTCAATCCTCAATCCTCGTTCCTCATACCTCAATCCTCAACCCTCAGTCCTCATACTCAATTCTCAATTCTCAATCCTCAAACCTCAATCTTCAATCCTCAATACTCAACCCTCAATCCTCAATACTCAACCATCAATCCTCAATTCTCAATACTCAATAGAATATCCTGAATTCTCAGTATTCAATACTTAAACCTCAATCCTCAACCCTCAGCCCTCATCCTCCATACTCAATACTCAATCCTCAATCCTCAATCCTCAATCTTCAATCCTCGATACTCAATCTTCGATTCTCAATCCCCAATCCTCAATCCTCAATCCCCAATCCTCAATCTTCAATCGTCAATCCTCAATCCTCAATCCTCAATCCTCAATCTGCAATCATCAATCCTCGATCTTCAACACTCAATCCTGAACTCTCAATCCTCAATCTTCAATCATCAATCCTCAATCCTCAATTCTCAATCCTCAACCTTCAATCCTCAATACTCAGTCTTCAACCCTCAATCCTCAATCCTCAATCCTCAATCCTCAATCCTCAGTCTTCAATACTCAATCCTCAATCCTCAGTCCTCAATCCTCAATACTCAGTGTTCAATCCTCAATCCTCAGTCCTCAATCCTCAATCCTCAATTCTCAAACCTCAATCCTCAACCGTCAGTCCTCGTCCTCAATCCTCAAACCTCAATCCTCAATCCTCAATCATCAATCCTCAATTCTCAATTCTCAATAGAATATCCTGAATTCTCAGTTTTCAATACTCAATCCTCAATCTTCAATCTTCAAGCCTCCATCCACAAACATCAATTCTCATCACTCAACCCTCAACACTCAATCCTGAATCCTCAATCCTCAATCTTCAATCCTCAATCCTCAATCTTCAATACTCAATCCTCAATCCTCAATACTCAATACTCAATACTCAATACTCAATAGAATATCCTGAATTCTCAGTTTTCAATACTCAATCCTCAATCTTCAATCTTCATGTATCCATCCACAAACATCAATTATCATCACTCAACCCTCAACACTCAGTCCTCAATCTTCAATCCGAATTCCTCAATACTCAATCCTCAATCATCAATATTCAATCTTCAAAACTCAATCCTCAATCCTCAATTCTCAATCCTCAATACTCAACCATCAATCCTCAATTCTCAATACTCAATAGAATATCCTGAATTCTCAGGATTCAATACTCAAACACCAATCCTCAACCCTCAGCCCTCATTCTCCATCATCAATACTCAATCCTCAATCCTCAACCTTCAATCCTCAATACTCAATCTTCAATCTTCAATCCTCAATCCTCAAACCTCAATCCTCAATCCTCAATCCTCAGTCATCAATCCTCAATCTTCAATACTCAATCGTCAATCCGCAGGCCTCAATCCTCAATCCTAGATCCTCAATCCCCAATCCTCAATCCTTTATCCTCAATCTTCAATCCTCAATACTCAGTCTTCAATCATCAATCCTCAATCCTCAATCCTCAATCCTCAATCCTCAATCATCAATCCTCAATATTCAGTCATCAACCTTCAATCCTCAATACTCAATCTTCAATCCTCAATACTCAATCCTCAATCGTCAATCCTCATTCTTCAATCCTCAATACAGAATCCTCAATCCTCAATCCTCAATCCTCCATCCCCAATTCTCAATCCTCAATCCTCTGTCCTCAGTCCTCAAACCTCAATCCTCAACCCTCAGCCCTCATCCTCAATCCTCAATCCTGAATCATCTACCTTCAATCCTCAATACTCAATCTTCAATCCTCAATACTCAATCCTCAATCATCAATCCTCAATCTTCAATACTCAATCCTCAATCCTCAATCCTCAATCCTCAATACTCAGTCTTCAATCCTCAATCCTCAATCCTCAATCCTCAATCCTCAATCCTCAGTCATCAATCCTAAATCTTCAATACTCAATCGTCAATCCTCAGTCCTCAATTCTCAATCCTCAATCCTCGTTCCTCAAACCTCAATCCTCAACCCTCCATACTCAGTCTTCAATCCTCAATCCTCAATCCTCAATCCTCAATCCTCAATCCTCAACCCTCAGCCCTCATCCTCAATCCTCAATCCTGAATCCTCAATCCTCAATCTTCAATCCTCAATACTCAGCCTTCAATCCTCCATCCTCGATCCTCTATCCTCAAGCGTCAATCCACAATCCTCAATCCTCAACCCTCAGCCCTCATCCTCCACCCTCAATCCTCAGTCCTCAAACCTCAACCTTCAATCCTCAATACTCAATCTTCGATCCTCAATCCTCAACCCTCAATCCTCAATCCACATTCCACAATCCTCAATCCTCAAACCTCAATCTTCAATCCTCAATACTCAATCTTCGATTATCAATTCTCAAACCTCAATCCTCAATCCTCAATCCTCAATCTTCAATCCTCAATACTCAGTCTTCAATCATCAATCCTCAATCCTCAATCCTCAATCCTCAATCATCAATCCTCAATCCTCAATCCTCAATCCTCAATACTCAATCATCAATCCTCAATATTCAATCATCAACCTTCAATCCTCAATACTCAATCTTCAATCCTCAATACTCGAACCTCAATCGTCAATCCTCATTCTTCAAACCTCAATACACAATCCTCAATCCTCAATCCTCAATCCTCCATCCTCAATTCTCAATCCTCAATCCTCTGTCCTCAGTCCTCAAACCTCAATCCTCAACCCCCAGCCCTCATCCTCAATCCTCAATCCTGAATCATCAACCTTCAATCCTCAATACTCAATCTTCAATCCTCAATACTCAATCCTCAATCGTCAATCCTCATTCTTCAATCATCAATACCCAATCCTCAATCCTCAATCCTCAATCCTCCATCCTCAATTCTCAATCCTCAATCCTCAGTCCTCAGTCCTCAAATCTCAATCCTCAACCCTCAGCCCTCATTCTCAATCCTCAATCCTGAATCCTCAATCCTCAATCTTCAATCCTCAATCCTCAGTTCTCAATCATCAATCCTCAATCCTCAATCCTCAATACTCAATAGAATATCCTGAATTCTCAGTATTCAATACTGAAACCTCAATCCTCAACCCTCAGCCCTCATCCTCCATCCTCAATCCTCAATCCTCAATCCTCAAACCTCAATCTTCAATCCTCGATACTCAATCTTCGATTCTCAATCCTCAATCCTCAATCCTCAATCCCCAATCCTCAATCTTCAATCGTCAATCCTCAATCCTCAATCCTCAATCCTCAATCTGCAATCATCAATCCTCAATCTTCAACACTCAATCCTCAACCCTTAATCCTCAATCTTCAATCCTCAATCCTCAATCCTCAATTCTCAATCCTCAATCTTCAATCCTCAATACTCAGTCTTCAACAATCAATACTCAATCCTCAATCCTCAATCCTCAGTCCTCAATCATCAATCCTCAATCTACAATACTCAATCCTCAATCCTCAATCCTCAATCCTCAATACTCAGTCTTCAATCCTCAATCCTCAATCCTCAATCCTCAATCCTCAATCCTCAATCCTCAGTCATCAATCCTAAATCTTCAATACTCAATCGTCAATCCTCAGTCCTCAATTCTCAATCCTCAATCCTCGTTCCTCAAACCTCAATCCTCAACCCTCCATACTCAGTCTTCAATCCTCAATCCTCAACCCTCAATCCTCAATCCTCAATCCTCATCCCTCAGCCCTCTTCCTCAATCCTCAATCCTGAATCCTCAACCCTCAATCTTCAATCCTCGATACTCAGCCTTCAATCCTCCATCCTCGATCCTCTATCCTCAAGCGTCAATCCTCAATCCTCAATCCTCAACCCTCAGCCCTCATCCTCAACCCTCAATCCTCAATCCTCAAACCTCAACCTTCAATCCTCAATACTCAATCTTCGATCATCAATCCTCAACCCTCAATCCTCAATCCTCAATCCTCAATCCTCAATCCTCAATATTCAATACACAACCCTCAAACATCAATCCTCAATACTCAACCATCAATCCTCAATTCTCAATACTCAATAGAATATCCTGAATTCTCTGTTTTCAATACTCAATCGTCAATCTTCAATCTTCAAGTCTCCATCCACAAACATCAATTCTCATCACTCAACCCTCAACACTCAGTCCTCAATCTTCCATCCTCAATCCTCAATCCTCAATCCTCAATCGTCAATCCTCAATCCCCAATCCTCAATCTTCAATCCTCAATCCTCAATCCTCAAGCCTCAATACTCAATCCTCAATCCTCAATCCTCAATCCTCCATCCTCAATCATCAATCCTCAATCTTCAATACTCAGTCCTCAATCCTCAATCATCAAACCTCAATTCCGAATCCTCAGTCCTGAATGCTCAATCTTCATCCCTCAGTCCGCAACAATCAATTGTCAATCCTCAATCCTCAATAGAATATCCTCAATTCACAGTTTTCAATACTCAATCCCCAATCTTCAAACTTCAAATCTCAATCCACAGACATCAATTCTCATCACTCAACCCTCAACACACAGTCCTCAATCTTCAATCCGCAGTCCTCAATCCTCAATCCTAGATCCTCAATCCCCAATCCTCAATCCTTAACCCTCAATCTTCAATCCTCAATAACCAGTCCTCAATCCTCAATCCTCAATGCTCAATCTTCAATCCTAAATCCTCGGTCCGCAATCCTCAATCCTCATTCATCAATCCTCAATCCTCAACCGTCTGTCCTCGTCCTCAATCCTCAGCCCTCAATCCTCAATCTCAAACCTCAATCCTCAACCGTCAGCCCTCGTCCTCAATCCTCAACCCTCAACCCTCAATCCTCAATCATCAATACTCAATCTTCAATCCTCAATCCACAAACCTCAATCCTCAATATTCAGCACTCAACCCTCAACCATCAATCACCAATATTCAAACATCAATCCTCAAATCTCGATACTCAATAGAATATCCTGAATTCTCGTGGTTCAATGCTAAATCCCCAATCTCAATCTTCAAATCTCAATCCACAAACATCAATTCTCATCACTCAACCCTCAACACTCAGTCCTCAATCTTCAATCCTCAACCCTTAATCCTCAATCCTCAATCTTCAATCCTCCATACTCAATCTTCAATCCTCAATCCTCAATCATCAATCCTCAATCCTCAATCCTCACTCTTCAATCCTCAATAATCAATCTCCTGTCCTAGATCCTCAATCTCCGATACTCTATCCTTAATCCTCAATATTCAATCCTCTATCCCCAGTCCACAATCTTCAATCCCCAAAGCTCAATAATCAATCGTCAATCCTCAGTCCTCAATCCCCAATCCTCAGTCCTCAATCCTCAATCCTCAATACTCAAACCTCAATCCTCAACCGTCAGTCCTCGCCCTCAATCCTCAAACCTCAATCCTCAATCCTCAATCATCAATCGTCAATTCTCAATTCTCAATAGAATATCCTGAATTCTCAGGATTCAATACTCAAACCCCAATCCTCAACCCTCAGCCCTCATTCTCCATCATCAATACTCAATCCTCAATCCTCAACCTTCAATCCTCAATACTCAATCTTCAATCTTCAATCCTCAATCCTCAAACCTCAATCCTCAATCCTCAATCCTCAGCCATCAATCCTCAATCTTCAATACTCAATCGTCAATCCGCAGTCCTCAATCCTCAATCCTAGATCCTCAATCCCCAATCCTCAATCCTTAATCCTCAATCTTCAATCCTCAATACTCAGTCTTCAATCATCAATCCTCAATCCTCAATCCTCAATCCTCAATACTCAATCATCAATCCGCAATATTCAATCATCAACCTTCAATCCTCAATACTCAACCTTCAATCCTCAATACTCGAACCTCAATCGTCAATCCTCATTCTTCAATCCTCAATACACAATCCTCAATCCTCAATCCTCAATCCTCCATCCTCAATTCTCAATCCTCAATCCTCTGTCCTCAGTCCTCAAACCTCAATCCTCAACCCGCAGCCCTCATCCTCAATCCTCAATCCTGAATCATCAACCTTCAATCCTCAATACTCAATCTTCAATCCTCAATACTCAATCCTCAATCGTCAATCCTCATTCTTCAATCATCAATACCCAATCCTCAATCCTCAATCCTCAATCCTCCATCCTCAATTCTCAATCCTCAATCCTCAGTCCTCAGTCCTCAAATCTCAATCCTCAACCCTCAGCCCTCATTCTCAATCCTCAATCCTGAATCCTCAATCCTCAATCTTCAATCCTCAATCCTCAGTTCTCAATCATCAATCCTCAATCCTCAATCCTCAATCCTCAATCCTCAAACATCAATCCTCAATCCTCAGTCCTCAATCATCAATCCTCAATCCTCAATCCTCAATCCTCAGTCCTCAATCATCAATCCTCAATCTTCAATACTCAATCCTCAATCCTCAATACTCAATACTCAATACTCAATACTCAATACTCAATAGAATATCCTGAATTCTCAGTTTTCAATACTCAATCCTCAATCTTCAATCTTCATGTATCCATCCACAAACATCAATTATCATCACTCAACCCTCAACACTCAGTCCTCAATCTTCAATCCGAAATCCTGAATACTCAATCCTCAATCATCAATACTCAATCTTCAAAACTCAATCCTCAATCCTCAATTCTCAATCCTCAATACTCAACCATCAATCCTCAATTCTCAATACTCAATAGAATATCCTGAATTCTCAGGATTCAATACTCAAACCCCAATCCTCAACCCTCAGCCCTCATTCTCCATCATCAATACTCAATCCTCAATCCTCAACCTTCAATCCTCAATACTCAATCTTCAATCTTCAATCCTCAATCCTCAAACCTCAATCCTCAATCCTCAATCCTCAGTCATCAATCCTCAATCTTCAATACTCAATCGTCAATCCGCAGACCTCAATCCTCAATCCTAGATCCTCAATCCCCAATCCTCAATCCTTAATCCTCAATCTTCAATCCTCAATACTCAGTCTTCAATCATCAATCCTCAATCCTCAATCCTCAATCCTCAATCCTCAATCATCAATCCTCAATATTCAGTCATCAACCTTCAATCCTCAATACTCAATCTTCAATCCTCAATACTCAATCCTCAATCGTCAATCCTCATTCTTCAATCCTCAATACAGAATCCTCAATCCTCAATCCTCAATCCTCCATCCTCAATTCTCAATCCTCAATCCTCTGTCCTCAGTCCTCAAACCTGAATCCTCAACCCTCAGCCCTCATCCTCAATCCTCAATCCTGAATCATCTACCTTCAATCCTCAATACTCAATCTTCAATCCTCAATACTCAATCCTCAATCGTCAATCCTCATTCTTCAATCATCAATACCCAATCCTCAATCCTCAATCCTCAATCCTCCATCCTCAATTCTCAATCCTCAATCCTCAGTCCTCAGTCCTCAAACCTCAATCCTCAACCCTCAGCCCTCATTCTCAATCCTCAATCCTGAGTCCTCAATCCTCAATCTTCAATCCTCAATCCTCAGTTCTCAATCATCAATCATCAATCCTCAATCCGCAATCCTCAATCCTCAATAATCAATTCTCAATCATCGACCTTCAATCCTCAATACTCAATCTTCAAACCTCAATGCTCTATCCACAATCGTCAATTCTCATTCTTCAATCCTCAATACCCAATCCTCAATCATCAATCCTCTATCCTCCATCCTTAATTCTCAATCCTCAATCCTCTGTCCTCAGCCCTCAAACGTCAACCCTCAACCCTCAGCCCTCAGCCCTCATCCTCAATCCTCAATCCTGAATCCTCAATCCTCAATCTTCAATCCTCAATACTCAGTCTTCGATCATCAATCCTCAATCCTCAATCCTCAATCCTCAATCCCCAATCTTCAATCCTCAATACTCAGTCTTCAATCATCAATCCTCAATCCTCAATCCTCAATCCTCAATCCTCAATCATCAATCCTCAATATTCAATCATCAACCTTCAATCCTCAATACTCAATCTTCAATCCTCAATACTCAATCCTCAATCGTCAATCCTCATTCTTCAATCCTGAATACACAATCCTCAATCCTCAATCCTCAATCGTCCATCCTCAAATCTCAATCCTCAATCCTCTGTCCTCAGTCCTCAAACCTCAATCCTCAACCCACAGCCCTCATCCTCAATCCTCAATCCTGAATCATCAACCATCAATCCTCAATACTCAATCTTCAATCCTCAATACTCAATCCTCAATCGTCAATCCTCATTCTTCAATCATCAATACCCAATCCTCAATCCTCAATCCTCAATCCTCCATCCTCAATTCTCAATCCTCAATCCTCAGTCCTCAGTCCTCAAACCTCAATCCTCAACCCTCAGCCCTCATTCTCAATCCTCAATCCTGAGTCCTCAATCCTCAATCTTCAATCCTCAGTCCTCAGTTCTCAATCATCAATCATCAATCCTCAATCCTCAATCCTCAATCCTCAATAATCAATTCTCAATCATCAACCTTCAATCCTCAATACTCAATCTTCAAACCTCAATACTCAATCCACAATCGTCAATTCTCATTCTTCAATCCTCAATACCCAATCCTCAATCCCCAATCCTCTATCCTCCATCCTCAATTCTCAATCCTCAATCCTCTGTCCTCAGTCCTCAAACCTCAACCCTCAACCCTCACCCCTCATCCTCAATCCTCAATACTCAATCTTCAATCCTCAATCCTCAATCCACAATCCTCAATCCTCAATCCTCAGTCATCAATCCTCAATCTTCAGTACTCAATCGTCAATCCTCATTCCTCAATTCTCAATCCTCAATCCTCGTTCCTCATACCTCAATCCTCAACCCTCAGTCCTCATACTCAATTCTCAATTCTCAATCCTCAAACCTCAATCTTCAATCCTCAATACTCAACCCTCAATCCTCAATACTCAACCATCAATCCTCAATTCTCAATACTCAATAGAATATCCTGAATTCTCAGTATTCAATACTTAAACCTCAATCCTCAACCCTCAGCCCTCATCCTCCATACTCAATACTCAATCCTCAATCCTCAATCCTCAATCTTCAATCCTCGATACTCAATCTTCGATTCTCAATCCCCAATCCTCAATCCTCAATCCCCAATCCTCAATCTTCAATCGTCAATCCTCAATCCTCAATCCTCAATCCTCAATCTGCAATCATCAATCCTCGATCTTCAACACTCAATCCTGAACTCTCAATCCTCAATCTTCAATCATCAATCCTCAATCCTCAATTCTCAATCCTCAACCTTCAATCCTCAATACTCAGTCTTCAACCCTCAATCCTCAATCCTCAATCCTCAATCCTCAATCCTCAGTCTTCAATACTCAATCCTCAATCCTCAGTCCTCAATCCTCAATACTCAGTGTTCAATCCTCAATCCTCAGTCCTCAATCCTCAATCCTCAATTCTCAAACCTCAATCCTCAACCGTCAGTCCTCGTCCTCAATCCTCAAACCTCAATCCTCAATCCTCAATCATCAATCCTCAATTCTCAATTCTCAATAGAATATCCTGAATTCTCAGTTTTCAATACTCAATCCTCAATCTTCAATCTTCAAGCCTCCATCCACAAACATCAATTCTCATCACTCAACCCTCAACACTCAATCCTGAATCCTCAATCCTCAATCTTCAATCCTCAATCCTCAATCCTCAATCCTCAATCCTCAATCCTCAAGCCTCAATACTCAATCCTCAATCCTCAATCCTCAATCCTCCATCCTCAATCATCAATCCTCAATCTTCAATACTCAGTCCTCAATCCTCAATCATCAAACCTCAATTCCGAATCCTCAGTCCTGAATGCTCAATCTTCATCCCTCAGTCCGCAACAATCAATTGTCAATCCTCAATCCTCAATAGAATATCCTCAATTCACAGTTTTCAATACTCAATCCCCAATCTTCAAACTTCAAATCTCAATCCACACACATCAATTCTCATCACTCAACCCTCAACACACAGTCCTCAATCTTCAATCCGCAGTCCTCAATCCTCAATCTTCAATCCTCAATACTCAGTCTTCAATCATCAATCCTCAATCCTCAATCCTCAATACTCAATCTTCAATCCTCAATACTCAATCCTCAATCGTCAATCCTCATTCTTCAATCATCAATACCCAATCCTCAATCCTCAATCCTCAATCCTCCATCCTCAATTCTCAATCCTCAATCCTCAGTCCTCAGTCCTCAAATCTCAATCCTCAACCCTCAGCCCTCATTCTCAATCCTCAATCCTGAATCCTGAATCCTCAATCCTCAATCTTCAATCCTCAATCCTCAGTTCTCAATCCTCAATCCTCAATCCTCAGTCCTCAATCATCAATTCTCAATCTTCAATACCCAATCCTCAATCCTCAATCCTCAATACTCAATACTCAATACTCAATAGAATATCCTGAATTCTCAGTTTTCAATACTCAATCCACAATCTTCAATCTTCATGTCTCCATCCACAAACATCAATTATCATCACTCAACCCTCAACACTCAGTCCTCAATCTTCAATCCGAAATCCTCAATACTCAATCCTCAATCATCAATACTCAATCTTCAAAACTCAATCCTCAATCCTCAATTCTCAATCCTCAATACTCAACCATCAATCCTCAATTCTCAATACTCAATAGAATATCCTGAATTCTCAGGATTCAATACTCAAACCCCAATCCTCAACCCTCAGCCCTCATTCTCCATCATCAATACTCAATCCTCAATCCTCAACCTTCAATCCTCAATACTCAATCTTCAATCTTCAATCCTCAATCCTCAAACCTCAATCCTCAATCCTCAATCCTCAGTCATCAATCCTCAATCTTCAATACTCAATCGTCAATCCGCAGTCCTCAATCCTCAATCCTAGATCCTCAATCCCCAATCCTCAATCCTTAATCCTCAATCTTCAATCCTCAATACTCAGTCTTCAATCATCAATCCTCAATCCTCAATCCTCAATCCTCAATCCTCAATCATCAATCCTCAATATTCAGTCATCAACCTTCAATCCTCAATACTCAATCTTCAATCCTCAATACTCAATCCTCAATCGTCGATCCTCATTCTTCAATCCTCAATACAGAATCCTCAATCCTCAATCCTCAATCCTCCATCCTCAATTCTCAATCCTCAATCCTCTGTCCTCAGTCCTCAAACCTCAATCCTCAACCCTCAGCCCTCATCCTCAATCCTCAATCCTGAATCATCTACCTTCAATCCTCAATACTCAATCTTCAATCCTCAATACTCAATCCTCAATCGTCAATCCTCATTCTTCAATCATCAATACCCAATCCTCAATCCTCAATCCTCAATCCTCCATCCTCAATTCTCAATCCTCAGTCCTCAGTCCTCAGTCCTCAAACCTCAATCCTCAACCCTCAGCCCTCATTCTCAATCCTCAATCCTGAATACTCAATCCTCAATCTTCAATCCTCAATCCTCAGTTCTCAATCATCAATCCTCAATCCTCAATCCTCAATCCTCAATCCTCAATAATCAATTCTCAATCATCAACCTTCAATCCTCAATACTCAATCTTCAAACCTCAATGCTCAATCCACAATCGCCAATTCTCATTCTTCAATCCTCAGTACCCAATCCTCAATCCTCAATCCTCTATCCTCCATCCTTAATTCTCAATCCTCAATCCTCTGTCCTCAGTCCTCAAACGTCAACCCTCAACCCTCAGCCCTCAGCCCTCATCCTCAATCCTCAATCCTGAATCCTGAATCCTCAATCTTCAATCCTCAATACTCAGTCTTCGATCATCAATCCTCAATTCTCAATCCTCAATCCTCAATCCTCAATCTTCAATCCTCAATACTCAGTCTTCAATCATCAATCCTCAATCCTCTATCCTCAATCCTCAATCCTCGATCATCAATCCTCAATATTCAATCATCAACCTTCAATCCTCAATACTCAATCTTCAATCCTCAATACTCAATCCTCAATTGTCAACCTTCATTCTTCAATCCTGAATACACAATCCTCAATCCTCAATCCTCAATCGTCCATCCTCAAATCTCAATCCTCAATCCTCTGTCCTCAGCCCTCAAACCTCAATCCTCAACCCTCAGCCCTCATCCTCAATCCTCAATCCTGAATCATCAACCTTCAATCCTCAATACTCAATCTTCAATCCTCAATACTCAATCCTCAATCGTCAATCCTCATTCTTCAATCATCAATACCCAATCCTCAATCCTCAATCCTCAATCCTCCATCCTCAATTCCCAATCCTCAATCCTCAGTCCTCAGTCCTCAAACCTCAATCCTCAACCCTCAGCCCTCATTCTCAATCCTCAATCCTGAGTCCTCAATCCTCAATCTTCAATCCTCAATCCTCTGTTCTCAATCATCAATCATCAATCCTCAATCCTCAATCCTCAATCCTCAATAATCAATTCTCAATCATCAACCTTCAATCCTCAATACTCAATCTTCAAACCTCAATGCTCTATCCACAATCGTCAATTCTCATTCTTCAATCCTCAATACCCAATCCTCAATCATCAATCCTCTATCCTCCATCCTTAATTCTCAATCCTCAATCCTCTGTCCTCAGCCCTCAAACGTCAACCCTCAACCCTCAGCCCTCAGCCCTCATCCTCAATCATCAATCCTCAATCCTCAATCGTCAATCCTCAATCCCCAATCCTCAATCTTCAATCCTCAATCCTCAATCCTCAAGCCTCAATACTCAATCCTCAATCCTCAATCCTCAATCCTCCATCCTCAATCATCAATCCTCAATCTTCAATACTCAGTCCTCAATCCTCAATCATCAAACCTCAATTCCGAATCCTCAGTCCTGAATGCTCAATCTTCATCCCTCAGTCCGCAACAATCAATTGTCAATCCTCAATCCTCAATAGAATATCCTCAATTCACAGTTTTCAATACTCAATCCCCAATCTTCAAACTTCAAATCTCAATCCACAGACATCAATTCTCATCACTCAACCCTCAACACACAGTCCTCAATCTTCAATCCGCAGTCCTCAATCCTCAATCCTAGATCCTCAATCCCCAATCCTCAATCCTTAATCCTCAATCTTCAATCCTCAATAACCAGTCCTCAATCCTCAATCCTCAATGCTCAATCTTCAATCCTCAATCCTCAGTCCGCAATCCTCAATCCTCATTCATCAACCCTCAATCCTCAACCGTCTGTCCTCGTCCTCAATCCTCAGCCCTCAATCCTCAATCTCAAACCTCAATCCTCAACCGTCAGCCCTCGTCCTCAATCCTCAACCCTCAACCCTCAATCCTCAATCATCAATACTCAATCTTCAATCCTCAATCCACAATCCTCAATCCTCAATATTCAACACTCAACCCTCAACCATCAATCACCAATATTCAAACATCAATCCTCAATTCTCGATACTCAATAGAATATCCTGAATTCTCATGGTTCAATGCTAAATCCCCAATCTCAATATTCAAATCTCAATCCACAAACATCAATTCTCATCACTCAACCCTCAACACTCAGTCCTCAATCTTCAATCCTCAACCCTTAATCCTCAATCCTCAATCTTCAATCCTCCATACTCAATCTTCAATCCTCAATCCTCAATCATCAATCCTCAATCCTCAATCCTCACTCTTCAATCCTCAATAATCAATCTCCTGTCCTAGATCCCCAATCTCCGATACTCTATCCTTAATCCTCAATATTCAATCCTCTATCCCCAGTCCACAACCTTCAATCCCCAAAGCTCAATAATCAATCGTCAATCCTCAGTCCTCAATCCCCAATCCTCTGTCCTCAATCCTCAATCCTCAATTCTCAAACCTCAATCCTCAACCGTCAGTCCTCGTCCTCAATCCTCAAACCTCAATCCTCAATCCTCAATCATCAAACCTCAATTCTCAATTCTCAATAGAATATCCTGAATTCTCAGTTTTCAATACTCAATCCTCAATCTTCAATCTTCATGTCTCCATCCACAAACATCAATTATCATCACTCAACCCTCAACACTCAGTCCTCAATCTTCAATCCTCAATCCTCAATACTCAATCCTCAATCATCAATACTCAATGTTCAAAACTCAATCCTCAATCCTCAATTCTCAATCCTCAATACTCAACCATCAATCCTCAATTCTCAATACTCAATAGAATATCCTGAATTCTCAGGATTCAATACTCAAACCACAATCATCAACCCTCAGCCCTCATTCTCCATCATCAATACTCAATCCTCAATCCTCAACCTTCAATACTCAATACTCAATCTTCAATCTTCAATCCTCAATCCTCAAACCTCAATCCTCAATCCTCAATCCTCAGTCATCAATCCTCAATCTTCAATACTCAATCGTCAATCCGCAGTCCTCAATCCTCAATCCTAGATACTCAATCCCCAATCCTCAATCCTTAATCCTCAATCTTCAATCCTCAATCCCCAGTCCACAACCCTCAATCCTCAATCCTCAATCCTCAATCCTCAATCCTCAATCCTCAATCCTCAATTCTCAATCATCAATCCTCAAACTTCAATACTCAGTCCTCAATCCTCAATCCTCAATACTCAACCGTCAATCCTCAAATCTCAATACTCAATAGAATATCCTGAATACTCAGGATTCAATACTCAAACCTCAATCCTCAACCCTCAGCCCTCAGTCCTCAATCCTCAATCCTCAATCCTCATACCTCAATCCTCAACCGTCAGTCCTGGTCCTCAATCCTCAACTACGAATGCTCAATCCTCAATATTCAATCATCAATACTCAATCTTCAATCCTCACTACTCAATCTTCAATCCTCAATCCTCAATCCCCAATCCTCAATCCTCAATCCTCAAGCGTCAGTCTTCAATCCTCAATACTCAATCTGCAATCCTCAGACCTCAATCCTCAATCCTGTTTCTTCAATACTCAATACCCATTCCTCAAGCTTCAGCCCTCAATCCTCAATCCTCAATCCTCAATCCTCAATTCTCAGTGGTCAATCTTCAATCCTCAACCGTCAGTCCTCGTCCTTAATCCTCAATCCCCAATCCTCAATCCTCAGTCTTCAATCATTAATACTCAATCTTCAATCATCAATTCTCAATCATAAATCCTCAAACCTCAATCCTCAATATTCAACACGCAACCGTCAGCCATCAATTCTCAATACTCAACCATCAATCCTCAATTCTCAATACTCAATAGAATATCCCGAATTCTCATGATTCAATACTCAATCCACAATATTCAATAATCAAATCTCAACCCTCAAACATCAATCCTCAAGGCTCTATCCTCAACACTCAGTCCTTTCTCTTCAATCCTCCATCCTCGATCCTCAATCCTCATGCGTCAATGCTCAATCCTCAATCCTCAACCCTCAATCCTCAGTCCTCAAACCTCAACCCTCAACCCTCAGCCCTCATCCTCAATCCTCAATATTCAATCTTCAATCCTCAATCCTCAATCCTCAATCCTGAATCCTCTATCCTACATCCTCAATTCTCAATCCTCAATCCTCTGTCCTCAGTCCTCAAACCTCAACCCTCAACCCTCAGCCCTCATCCTCAATCCTCAATACTCAATCTACAATCCTCAATCCTCAATCCTCAATCCTCAATCCTCAATCCTCAGTCATCAATCCTCAATCTTCAATACTCAATCGTCAATTCTCATTCCTCAATTCTCAATCCTCAATCCTGGTTCCTCATACCTCAATCCTCAACCCTCAGTCCTCATACTCAATTCTCAATTCTCAATACTCAAACCTCAATCTTCAATCCTCAATACCCAATCCTCAATCCTCAATTCTCAATACTCAATAGAATATCCTGAATTCTCAGTATTCAATACTCAAACCTCAATCCTCAACCCTCAGCCCTCATCCTCCATCCTCAATCCTCAACCCTCAATCCTCAAACCTCAATCTTCAATCCTCGATAATCAATCTTGGATCCTCAATTCTCAATCCTCAATCTTCAATCCTCAATCCTCAGTCATCAATCCTCAATCTTCAATACTCAATCGTCAATCCGCAGTCCTCAATCCTCAATCCTAGATCCTCAATCCCCAATCCTCAATCCTTAATCCTCAATCTTCAATCCTCAATCCCCAGTCCACAACCCTCAATCCTCAATCCTCAATCCTCAATCCTCAATCCTCAATCCTCAATCCTCAATTCTCAATCATCAATCCTCAATCTTCAATACTCAGTCCTCAATCCTCAATCCTCAATACTCAACCATCAATCCTCAATCCTGAATCATCAACCTTCAATCCTCAATACTCAATCTTCAAACCTCAATACTCAATCCACAATCGTCAATTCTCATTCTTCAATCCTCAATACCCAATCCTCAATCCTCAATCGTCGATCCTCATTCTTCAATCCTCAATACAGAATCCTCAATCCTCAATCCTCAATCCTCCATCCTCAATCTTCAATCCTCAATCCTCAGTTCTCAATCATCAATCCTCAATCCTCAATCCTCAATCCTCAATCCTCAATAATCAATTCTCAATCATCAACCTTCAATCCTCAATACTCAATCTTCAAACCTCAATGCTCAATCCACAATCGTCAATTCTCATTCTTCAATCCTCAGTACCCAATCCTCAATCCTCAATCCTCTATCCTCCATCCTTAATTCTCAATCCTCAATCTTCTGTCCTCAGCCCTCAAACGTCAACCCTCAACCCTCAGCCCTCAGCCCTCATCCTCAATCCTCAATCCTCAATCCTCAATCGTCAATCCTCAATCCCCAATCCTCAATCTTCAATCCTCAATCCTCAATCCTCAAGCCTCAATACTCAATCCTCAATCCTCAATCCTCAATCCTCCATCCTCAATCATCAATCCTCAATCTTCAATACTCAGTCCTCAATCCTCAATCATCAAACCTCAATTCCGAATCCTCAGTCCTGAATGCTCAATCTTCATCCCTCAGTCCGCAACAATCAATTGTCAATCCTCAATCCTCAATAGAATATCCTCAATTCACAGTTTTCAATACTCAATCCCCAATCTTCAAACTTCAAATCTCAATCCACAGACATCAATTCTCATCACTCAACCCTCAACACACAGTCCTCAATCTTCAATCCGCAGTCCTCAATCCTCAATCCTAGATCCTCAATCCCCAATCCTCAATCCTTAATCCTCAATCTTCAATCCTCAATAACCAGTCCTCAATCCTCAATCCTCAATCCTCAATCCTCCATCCTCAATTCTCAATCCTCAATCCTCAGTCCTCAGTCCTCAAACCTCAATCCTCAACCCTCAGCCCTCATTCTCAATCCTCAATCCTGAATACTCAATCCTCAATCTTCAATCCTCAATCCTCAGTTCTCAATCATCAATCCTCAATCCTCAATCCTCAATCCTCAATCCTCAATCCTCAATAATCAATTCTCAATCATCAACCTTCAATCCTCAATACTCAATCTTCAAACCTCAATGCTCAATCCACAATCGTCAATTCTCATTCTTCAATCCTCAGTACCCAATCCTCAATCCTCAATCCTCTATCCTCCATCCTTAATTCTCAATCCTCAATCCTCTGTCCTCAGTCCTCAAACGTCAACCCTCAACCCTCAGCCCTCAGCCCTCATCCTCAATCCTCAATCCTGAATCCTGAATCCTCAATCTTCAATCCTCAATACTCAGTCTTCGATCATCAATCCTCAATTCTCAATCCTCAATCCTCAATCCTCAATCTTCAATCCTCAATACTCAGTCTTCAATCATCAATCCTCAATCCTCTATCCTCAATCCTCAATCCTCGATCATCAATCCTCAATATTCAATCATCAACCTTCAATCCTCAATACTCAATCTTCAATCCTCAATACTCAATCCTCAATTGTCAACCTTCATTCTTCAATCCTGAATACACAATCCTCAATCCTCAATCCTCAATCGTCCATCCTCAAATCTCAATCCTCAATCCTCTGTCCTCAGCCCTCAAACCTCAATCCTCAACCCTCAGCCCTCATCCTCAATCCTCAATCCTGAATCATCAACCTTCAATCCTCAATACTCAATCTTCAATCCTCAATACTCAATCCTCAATCGTCAATCCTCATTCTTCAATCATCAATACCCAATCCTCAATCCTCAATCCTCAATCCTCCATCCTCAATTCCCAATCCTCAATCCTCAGTCCTCAGTCCTCAAACCTCAATCCTCAACCCTCAGCCCTCATTCTCAATCCTCAATCCTGAGTCCTCAATCCTCAATCTTCAATCCTCAATCCTCTGTTCTCAATCATCAATCATCAATCCTCAATCCTCAATCCTCAATCCTCCATCCCCAATTCTCAATCCTCAATCCTCTGTCCTCAGTCCTCAAACCTCAATCCTCAACCCTCAGCCCTCATCCTCAATCCTCAATCCTGAATCATCTACCTTCAATCCTCAATACTCAATCTTCAATCCTCAATACTCAATCCTCAATCATCAATCCTCAATCTTCAATACTCAATCCTCAATCCTCAATCCTCAATCCTCAATACTCAGTCTTCAATCCTCAATCCTCAATCCTCAATCCTCAATCCTCAATCCTCAGTCATCAATCCTAAATCTTCAATACTCAATCGTCAATCCTCAGTCCTCAATTCTCAATCCTCAATTCTCGTTCCTCAAACCTCAATCCTCAACCCTCCATACTCAGTCTTCAATCCTCAATCCTCAATCCTCAATCCTCAATCCTCAATCCTCAACCCTCAGCCCTCATCCTCAATCCTCAATCCTGAGTCCTCAATCCTCAATCTTCAATCCTCAATACTCAGCCTTCAATCCTCCATCCTCGATCCTCTATCCTCAAGCGTCAATCCTCAATCCTCAATCCTCAACCCTCAGCCCTCATCCTCCACCCTCAATCCTCAGTCCTCAAACCTCAACCTTCAATCCTCAATACTCAATCTTCGATCCTCAATCCTCAACCCTCAATCCTCAATCCACATTCCACAACCCTCAATCCTCAAACCTCAATCTTCAATCCTCAATACTCAATCTTCGATTATCAATTCTCAAACCTCAATCCTCAATCCTCAATCCTCAATCTTCAATCCTCAATACTCAGTCTTCAATCATCAATCCTCAATCCTCAATCCTCAATCCTGAATCATCAATCCTCAATCCATAATCCTCAATCCTCAATACTCAATCATCAATCCTCAATATTCAATCATCAACCTTCAATCCTCAATACTCAATCTTCAATCCTCAATACTCGAACCTCAATCGTCAATCCTCATTCTTCAAACCTCAATACACAATCCTCAATCCTCAATCCTCAATCCTCCATCCTCAATTCTCAATCCTCAATCCTCTGTCCTCAGTCCTCAAACCTCAATCCTCAACCCCCAGCCCTCATCCTCAATCCTCAATCCTGAATCATCAACCTTCAATCCTCAATACTCAATCTTCAATCCTCAATACTCAATCCTCAATCGTCAATCCTCATTCTTCAATCATCAATACCCAATCCTCAATCCTCAATCCTCAATCCTCCATCCTCAATTCTCAATCCTCAATCCTCAGTCCTCAGTCCTCAAATCTCAATCCTCAACCCTCAGCCCTCATTCTCAATCCTCAATCCTTAATCCTCAATCCTCAATCTTCAATCCTCAATCCTCAGTTCTCAATCATCAATCCTCAATCCTCAATCCTCAATACTCAATAGAATATCCTGAATTCTCAGTATTCAATACTGAAACCTCAATCCTCAACCCTCAGCCCTCATCCTCCATCCTCAATCCTCAATCCTCAATCCTCAAACCTCAATCTTCAATCCTCGATACTCAATCTTCGATTCTCAATCCTCAATCCTCAATCCTCAATCCCCAATCCTCAATCTTCAATCGTCAATCCTCAATCCTCAATCCTCAATCCTCAATCTGCAATCATCAATCCTCAATCTCCAACACTCAATCCTCAACCCTCAATCCTCAATCTTCAATCCTCAATCCTCAATCCTCAATTCTCAATCCTCAATCTTCAATCCTCAATACTCAGTCTTCAACACTCAATACTCAATCCTCAATCCTCAATCCTCAGTCCTCAATCATCAATCCTCAATCTTCAATACTCAATCCTCAATCCTCAATCCTCAATCCTCAATACTCAGTCTTCAATCCTCAATCCTCAATCCTCAATCCTCAATCCTCAATCCTCAGTCATCAATCCTAAATCTTCAATACTCAATCGTCAATCCTCAGTCCTCAATTCTCAATCCTCAATCCTCGTTCCTCAAACCTCAATCCTCAACCCTCCATACTCAGTCTTCAATCCTCAATCCTCAACCCTCAATCCTCAATCCTCAATCCTCATCCCTCAGCCCTCTTCCTCAATCCTCAATCCTGAATCCTCAATCCTCAATCTTCAATCCTCAATACTCAGCCTTCAATCCTCCATCCTCGATCCTCTATCCTCAAGCGTCAATCCTCAATCCTCAATCCTCAACCCTCAGCCCTCATCCTCAACCCTCAATCCTCAATCCTCAAACCTCAACCTTCAATCCTCAATACTCAATCTTCGATCATCAATCCTCAACCCTCAATCCTCAATCCTCAATCCTCAATCCTGAATCCTCAATATTCAATACACAACCCTCAAACATCAATCCTCAATACTCAACCATCAATCCTCAATTCTCAATACTCAATAGAATATCCTGAATTCTCTGTTTTCAATACTCAATCGTCAATCTTCAATCTTCAAGTCTCCATCCACAAACATCAATTCTCATCACTCAACCCTCAACACTCAGTCCTCAATCTTCCATCCTCAATCCTCAATCCTCAATCCTCAATCGTCAATCCTCAATCCCCAATCCTCAATCTTCAATCCTCAATCCTCAATCCTCAAGCCTCAATACTCAATCCTCAATCCTCAATCCTCAATCCTCCATCCTCAATCATCAATCCTCAATCTTCAATACTCAGTCCTCAATCCTCAATCATCAAACCTCAATTCCGAATCCTCAGTCCTGAATGCTCAATCTTCATCCCTCAGTCCGCAACAATCAATTGTCAATCCTCAATCCTCAATAGAATATCCTCAATTCACAGTTTTCAATACTCAATCCCCAATCTTCAAACTTCAAATCTCAATCCACAGACATCAATTCTCATCACTCAACCCTCAACACACAGTCCTCAATCTTCAATCCGCAGTCCTCAATCCTCAATCCTAGATCCTCAGTCCCCAATCCTCAATCCTTAACCCTCAATCTTCAATCCTCAATAACCAGTCCTCAATCCTCAATCCTCAATGCTCAATCTTCAATCCTAAATCCTCGGTCCGCAATCCTCAATCCTCATTCATCAATCCTCAATCCTCAACCGTCTGTCCTCGTCCTCAATCCTCAGCCCTCAATCCTCAATCTCAAACCTCAATCCTCAACCGTCAGCCCTCGTCCTCAATCCTCAACCCTCAACCCTCAATCCTCAATCATCAATACTCAATCTTCAATCCTCAATCCACAAACCTCAATCCTCAATATTCAGCACTCAACCCTCAACCATCAATCACCAATATTCAAACATCAATCCTCAATTCTCGATACTCAATAGTATATCCTGAATTCTCGTGGTTCAATGCTAAATCCCCAATCTCAATCCTCAAATCTCAAACCACAAACATCAATTCTCATCACTCAACCCTCAACACTCAGTCCTCAATCTTCAATCCTCAACCCTTAATCCTCAATCCTCAATCTTCAATCCTCCATACTCAATCTTCAATCCTCAATCCTCAATCATCAATCCTCAATCCTCAATCCTCACTCTTCAATCCTCAATAATCAATCTCCTGTCCTAGATCCTCAATCTCCGATACTCTATCCTTAATCCTCAATATTCAATCCTCTATCCCCAGTCCACAATCTTCAATCCCCAAAGCTCAATAATCAATCGTCAATCCTCAGTCCTCAATCCCCAATCCTCAGTCCTCAATCCTCAATCCTCAATACTCAAACCTCAATCCTCAACCGTCAGTCCTCGCCCTCAATCCTCAAACCTCAATCCTCAATCCTCAATCACTAATCGTCAATTCTCAATTCTCAATAGAATATCCTGAATTCTCAGTTTTCAATACTCAATCCTCAATCTTCAATCTTCAAGTCTCCATCCACAAACATCAATTCTCATCACTCAACCCTCAACACTCAATCCTCAATCCTCAATCCTCAATCTTCAATCCTCAACCCTCAATCCTCAATCCTCAATCCTCAATCCTCAATCATCAATCCTCAATCTTCAAAGCTCAATCCTCAATCCTCAATCCTCAATCCTCAGTCCCCAATCATCAATCCTCAATCTTCAATACTCAATCCTCAATCCTCAATCCTCAATACTCAATACTCAATACTCAATAGAATATCCTGAATTCTCAGTTTTCAATACTCAATCCTCAATCTTCAATCTTCATGTCTCCATCCACAAACATCAATTATCATCACTCAACCCTCAACACTCAGTCCTCAACCTTCAATCCTCAATCCTCAATACTCAATCCTCAATCATCAATACTCAATCTTCAAAACTCAATCCTCAATCCTCAATTCTCAATCCTCAATACTCAACCGTCAATCCTCAATTCTCAATACTCAATAGAATATCCTGAATTCTCAGGATTCAATACTCAAACCCCAATCCTCAACCCTCAGCCCTCATTCTCCATCATCAATACTCAATCCTCAATCCTCAACCATCAATCCTCAATACTCAATCTTCAATCTTCAATCCTCAATCCTCAAACCTCAATCCTCAATCCTCAATCCTCAGTCATCAATCCTCAATCTTCAATACTCAATCGTCAATCCGCAGTCCTCAATCCTCAATCCTAGATCCTCAATCCCCAATCCTCAATCCTTAATCCTCAATCTTCAATCCTCAATACTCAGTCATCAATCATCAATCCTCAATCCTCAATCCTCAATCCTCAATACTCAATCATCAATCCGCAATATTCAATCATCAACCTTCAATCCTCAATACTCAACCTTCAATCCTCAATACTCGAACCTCAATCGTCAATCCTCATTCTTCAATCCTCAATACACAATCCTCAATCCTCAATCCTCAATCCTCCATCCTCAATTCTCAATCCTCAATCCTCTGTCCTCAGTCCTCAAACCTCAATCCTCAACCCGCAGCCCTCATCCTCAATCCTCAATCCTGAATCATCAACCTTCAATCCTCAATACTCAATCTTCAATCCTCAATACTCAATCCTCAATCGTCAATCCTCATTCTTCAATCATCAATACCCAATCCTCAATCCTCAATCCTCAATCCTCCATCCTCAATTCTCAATCCTCAATCCTAAGTCCTCAGTCCTCAAATCTCAATCCTCAACCCTCAGCCCTCATTCTCAATCCTCAATCCTGAATCCTCAATCCTCAATCTTCAATCCTCAATCCTCAGTTCTCAATCATCAATCCTCAATCCTCAATCCTCAATCCTCAATCCTCAATCATCAATCCTCAATCCTCAGTCCTCAATCATCAATCCTCAATCCTCAATCCTCAATCCTCAGTCCTCAATCATCAATCCTCAATCTTCAATACTCAATCCTCAATCCTCAATACTCAATACTCAATACTCAATACTCAATAGAATATCCTGAATTCTCAGTTTTCAATACTCAATCCTCAATCTTCAATCTTCATGTATCCATCCACAAACATCAATTATCATCACTCAACCCTCAACACTCAGTCCTCAATCTTCAATCCGAAATCCTCAATACTCAATCCTCAATCATCAATATTCAATCTTCAAAACTCAATCCTCAATCCTCAATTCTCAATCCTCAATACTCAACCATCAATCCTCAATTCTCAATACTCAATAGAATATCCTGAATTCTCAGGATTCAATACTCAAACACCAATCCTCAACCCTCAGCCCTCATTCTCCATCATCAATACTCAATCCTCAATCCTCAACCTTCAATCCTCAATACTCAATCTTCAATCTTCAATCCTCAATCCTCAAACCTCAATCCTCAATCCTCAATCCTCAGTCATCAATCCTCAATCTTCAATACTCAATCGTCAATCCGCAGGCCTCAATCCTCAATCCTAGATCCTCAATCCCCAATCCTCAATCCTTTATCCTCAATCTTCAATCCTCAATACTCAGTCTTCAATCATCAATCCTCAATCCTCAATCCTCAATCCTCAATCCTCAATCATCAATCCTCAATATTCAGTCATCAACCTTCAATCCTCAATACTCAATCTTCAATCCTCAATACTCAATCCTCAATCGTCAATCCTCATTCTTCAATCCTCAATACAGAATCCTCAATCCTCAATCCTCAATCCTCCATCCCCAATTCTCAATCCTCAATCCTCTGTCCTCAGTCCTCAAACCTCAATCCTCAACCCTCAGCCCTCATCCTCAATCCTCAATCCTGAATCATCTACCTTCATTCCTCAATACTCAATCTTCAATCCTCAATACTCAATCCTCAATCATCAATCCTCAATCTTCAATACTCAATCCTCAATCCTCAATCCTCAATCCTCAATACTCAGTCTTCAATCCTCAATCCTCAATCCTCAATCCTCAATCCTCAATCCTCAGTCATCAATCCTAAATCTTCAATACTCAATCGTCAATCCTCAGTCCTCAATTCTCAATCCTCAATCCTCGTTCCTCAAACCTCAATCCTCAACCCTCCATACTCAGTCTTCAATCCTCAATCCTCAATCCTCAATCCTCAATCCTCAATCCTCAACCCTCAGCCCTCATCCTCAATCCTCAATCCTGAATCCTCAATCCTCAATCTTCAATCCTCAATACTCAGCCTTCAATCCTCCATCCTCGATCCTCTATCCTCAAGCGTCAATCCACAATCCTCAATCCTCAACCCTCAGCCCTCATCCTCCACCCTCAATCCTCAGTCCTCAAACCTCAACCTTCAATCCTCAATACTCAATCTTCGATCCTCAATCCTCAACCCTCAATCCTCAATCCACATTCCACAATCCTCAATCCTCAAACCTCAATCTTCAATCCTCAATACTCAATCTTCGATTATCAATTCTCAAACCTCAATCCTCAATCCTCAATCCTCAATCTTCAATCCTCAATACTCAGTCTTCAATCATCAATCCTCAATCCTCAATCCTCAATCCTCAATCATCAATCCTCAATCCTCAATCCTCAATCCTCAATACTCAATCATCAATCCTCAATATTCAATCATCAACCTTCAATCCTCAATACTCAATCTTCAATCCTCAATACTCGAACCTCAATCGTCAATCCTCATTCTTCAAACCTCAATACACAATCCTCAATCCTCAATCCTCAATCCTCCATCCTCAATTCTCAATCCTCAATCCTCTGTCCTCAGTCCTCAAACCTCAATCCTCAACCCCCAGCCCTCATCCTCAATCCTCAATCCTGAATCATCAACCTTCAATCCTCAATACTCAACCTTCAATCCTCAATACTCAATCCTCAATCGTCAATCCTCATTCTTCAATCATCAATACCCAATCCTCAATCCTCAATCCTCAATCCTCCATCCTCAATTCTCAATCCTCAATCCTCAGTCCTCAGTCCTCAAATCTCAATCCTCAACCCTCAGCCCTCATTCTCAATCCTCAATCCTGAATCCTCAATCCTCAATCTTCAATCCTCAATCCTCAGTTCTCAATCATCAATCCTCAATCCTCAATCCTCAATACTCAATAGAATATCCTGAATTCTCAGTATTCAATACTGAAACCTCAATCCTCAACCCTCAGCCCTCATCCTCCATCCTCAATCCTCAATCCTCAATCCTCAAACCTCAATCTTCAATCCTCGATACTCAATCTTCGATTCTCAATCCTCAATCCTCAATCCTCAATCCCCAATCCTCAATCTTCAATCGTCAATCCTCAATCCTCAATCCTCAATCCTCAATCTGCAATCATCAATCCTCAATCTTCAACACTCAATCCTCAACCCTCAATCCTCAATCTTCAATCCTCAATCCTCAATCCTCAATTCTCAATCCTCAATCTTCAATCCTCAATACTCAGTCTTCAACACTCAATACTCAATCCTCAATCCTCAATCCTCAGTCCTCAATCATCAATCCTCAATCTACAATACTCAATCCTCAATCCTCAATCCTCAATCCTCAATACTCAGTCTTCAATCCTCAATCCTCAATCCTCAATCCTCAATCCTCAATCCTCAATCCTCAGTCATCAATCCTAAATCTTCAATACTCAATCGTCAATCCTCAGTCCTCAATTCTCAATCCTCAATCCTCGTTCCTCAAACCTCAATCCTCAACCCTCCATACTCAGTCTTCAATCCTCAATCCTCAACCCTCAATCCTCAATCCTCAATCCTCATCCCTCAGCCCTCTTCCTCAATCCTCAATCCTGAATCCTCAATCCTCAATCTTCAATCCTCGATACTCAGCCTTCAATCCTCCATCCTCGATCCTCTATCCTCAAGCGTCAATCCTCAATCCTCAATCCTCAACCCTCAGCCCTCATCCTCAACCCTCAATCCTCAATCCTCAAACCTCAACCTTCAATCCTCAATACTCAATCTTCGATCATCAATCCTCAACCCTCAATCCTCAATCCTCAATCCTCAATCCTCAATCCTCAATATTCAATACACAACCCTCAAACATCAATCCTCAATACTCAACCATCAATCCTCAATTCTCAATACTCAATAGAATATCCTGAATTCTCTGTTTTCAATACTCAATCGTCAATCTTCAATCTTCAAGTCTCCATCCACAAACATCAATTCTCATCACTCAACCCTCAACACTCAGTCCTCAATCTTCAATCCGCAGTCCTCAATCCTCAATCCTAGATCCTCAATCCCCAATCCTCAATCCTTAACCCTCAATCTTCAATCCTCAATAACCAGTCCTCAATCCTCAATCCTCAATGCTCAATCTTCAATCCTAAATCCTCGGTCCGCAATCCTCAATCCTCATTCATCAATCCTCAATCCTCAACCGTCTGTCCTCGTCCTCAATCCTCAGCCCTCAATCCTCAATCTCAAACCTCAATCCTCAACCGTCAGCCCTCGTCCTCAATCCTCAACCCTCAACCCTCAATCCTCAATCATCAATACTCAATCTTCAATCCTCAATCCACAAACCTCAATCCTCAATATTCAGCACTCAACCCTCAACCATCAATCACCAATATTCAAACATCAATCCTCAAATCTCGATACTCAATAGAATATCCTGAATTCTCGTGGTTCAATGCTAAATCCCCAATCTCAATCTTCAAATCTCAATCCACAAACATCAATTCTCATCACTCAACCCTCAACACTCAGTCCTCAATCTTCAATCCTCAACCCTTAATCCTCAATCCTCAATCTTCAATCCTCCATACTCAATCTTCAATCCTCAATCCTCAATCATCAATCCTCAATCCTCAATCCTCACTCTTCAATCCTCAATAATCAATCTCCTGTCCTAGATCCTCAATCTCCGATACTCTATCCTTAATCCTCAATATTCAATCCTCTATCCCCAGTCCACAATCTTCAATCCCCAAAGCTCAATAATCAATCGTCAATCCTCAGTCCTCAATCCCCAATCCTCAGTCCTCAATCCTCAATCCTCAATACTCAAACCTCAATCCTCAACCGTCAGTCCTCGCCCTCAATCCTCAAACCTCAATCCTCAATCCTCAATCATCAATCGTCAATTCTCAATTCTCAATAGAATATCCTGAATTCTCAGTTTTCAATACTCAATCCTCAATCTTCAATCTTCAAGTCTCCATCCACAAACATCAATTCTCATCACTCAACCCTCAACACTCAATCCTCAATCCTCAATCCTCAATCTTCAATCCTCAACCCTCAATCCTCAATCCTCAATCCTCAATCCCCAATCATCAATCCTCAATCTTCAAAGCTCAATCCTCAATCCTCAATCCTCAATCCTCAGTCCCCAATCATCAATCCTCAATCTTCAATACTCAATCCTCAATCCTCAATCCTCAATACTCAATACTCAATACTCAATAGAATATCCTGAATTCTCAGTTTTCAATACTCAATCCTCAATCTTCAATCTTCATGTCTCCATCCACAAACATCAATTATCATCACTCAACCCTCAACACTCAGTCCTCAATCTTCAATCCTCAATCCTCAATACTCAATCCTCAATCATCAATACTCAATCTTCAAAACTCAATCCTCAATCCTCAATTCTCAATCCTCAATACTCAACCGTCAATCCTCAATTCTCAATACTCAATAGAATATCCTGAATTCTCAGGATTCAATACTCAAACCCCAATCCTCAACCCTCAGCCCTCATTCTCCATCATCAATACTCAATCCTCAATCCTCAACCTTCAATCCTCAATACTCAATCTTCAATCTTCAATCCTCAATCCTCAAACCTCAATCCTCAATCCTCAATCCTCAGCCATCAATCCTCAATCTTCAATACTCAATCGTCAATCCGCAGTCCTCAATCCTCAATCCTAGATCCCCAATCCCCAATCCTCAATCCTTAATCCTCAATCTTCAATCCTCAATACTCAGTCTTCAATCATCAATCCTCAATCCTCAATCCTCAATCCTCAATACTCAATCATCAATCCGCAATATTCAATCATCAACCTTCAATCCTCAATACTCAATCTTCAACCCTCAATCCTCAATCCTCAATCCTCAATCCTCAATCCTCAATCCTCAATCCTCAATTCTCAATCATCAATCCTCAAACTTCAATACTCAGTCCTCAATCCTCAATCCTCAATACTCAACCGTCAATCCTCAAATCTCAATACTCAATAGAATATCCTGAATACTCAGGATTCAATACTCAAACCTCAATCCTCAACCCTCAGCCCTCAACCTCCATCCTCAATCCTCAATCCAAAATCCTCAATCCTCGGTCCTCATGCTCCATCCTCAATCCTCAATCCTCAATCCTCAACCTTCAATCCTCAATACTCAACATTCGATCCTCAATCTTCAGTCCTCAATCCTCAAACCTGAGCCCTCAGTCCTCAATCCTCAATCCTCAATCCTCATACCTCAATCCTCAACCGTCAGTCCTGGTCCTCAATCCTCAACTACGAATGCTCAATCCTCAATATTCAATCATCAATACTCAATCTTCAATCCTCACTACTCAATCTTCAATCCTCAATCCTCAATCCCCAATCCTCAATCCTCAATCCTCAAGCGTCAGTCTTCAATCCTCAATACTCAATCTGCAATCCTCAGACCTCAATCCTCAATCCTGTTTCTTCAATACTCAATACCCATTCCTCAAGCTTCAGCCCTCAATCCTCAATCCTCAATCCTCAATCCTCAATCCTCAATCCTCAATTCTCAATGGTCAATCTTCAATCCTCAACCGTCAGTCCTCGTCCTTAATCCTCAATCCCCAATCCTCAATCCTCAGTCTTCAATCATTAATACTCAATCTTCAATCATCAATTCTCAATCATAAATCCTCAAACCTTAATCCTCAATATTCAACACGCAACCGTCAGCCATCAATTCTCAATACTCAACCATCAATCCTCAATTCTCAATACTCAATAGAATATCCCGAATTCTCATGATTCAATACTCAATCCACAATATTCAATAATCAAATCTCAACCCTCAAACATCAATCCTCAAGGCTCTATCCTCAACACTCAGTCCTTTCTCTTCAATCCTCCATCCTCGATCCTCAATCCTCATGCGTCAATCCTCAATCCTCAATCCTCAACCCTCAATCCTCAGTCCTCAAACCTCAACCCTCAACCCTCAGCCCTCATCCTCAATCCTCAATATTCAATCTTCAATCCTCAATCCTCAATCCTCAATCCTGAATCCTCTATCCTACATCCTCAATTCTCAATCCTCAATCCTCTGTCCTCAGTCCTCAAACCTCAACCCTCAACCCTCAGCCCTCATCCTCAATCCTCAATACTCAATCTACAATCCTCAATCCTCAATCCTCAATCCTCAATCCTCAATCCTCAGTCATCCATCCTCAATCTTCAATACCCAATCGTCAATTCTCATTCCTCAATTCTCAATCCTCAATCCTGGTTCCTCATACCTCAATCCTCAACCCTCAGTCCTCATACTCAATTCTCAATTCTCAATACTCAAACCTCAATCTTCAATCCTCAATACCCAATCCTCAATCCTCAATTCTCAATACTCAATAGAATATCCTGAATTCTCAGTATTCAATACTCAAACCTCAATCCTCAACCCTCAGCCCTCATCCTCCATCCTCAATCCTCAACCCTCAATCCTCAAACCTCAATCTTCAATCCTCGATAATCAATCTTGGATCCTCAATTCTCAATCCTCAATCTTCAATCCTCAATCCTCAGTCATCAATCCTCAATCTTCAATACTCAATCGTCAATCCGTAGTCCTCAATCCTCAATCCTAGATCCTCAATCCCCAATCCTCAATCCTTAATCCTCAATCTTCAATCCTCAATCCCCAGACCACAACCCTCAATCCTCAATCCTCAATCCTCAATCCTCAATCCTCAATCCTCAATCCTCAATTCTCAATCATCAATCCTCAATCTTCAATACTCAGTCCTCAATCCTCAATCCTCAATACTCAACCATCAATCCTCAATCCTGAATCATCAACCTTCAATCCTCAATACTCAATCTTCAAACCTCAATACTCAATCCACAATCGTCAATTCTCATTCTTCAATCCTCAATACCCAATCCTCAATCCTCAATCCTCTATCCTCCATCCTCAATTCTCAATCCTCAATCCTCTGTCCTCAGTCCTCAAACCTCAAACCTCAACCCTCAGCCCTCATCCTCAATCCTCAATACTCAATCTTCAATCCTCAATCCTCAATCGTCAATCCTCAATACTCAATCCTCAGTCATCAATCCTCAATCTTCAATACTCAATCGTGAATCCTCAGTCCTCAATTCTCAATCCTCAATCCTCGTTCCTCAAACCTCAATCCTCAACCCTCAGTCCTCATACTCAATTCTCAATTCTCAATCCTCAAACCTCAATCTTCAATCCTCAATACTCAATCCTCAATCCTCAATACTCAACCATCAATCCTCAATTCTCAATACTCAATAGAATATCCTGAATTCTCAGTATTCAATACTCAAACCTAAATCCTCAACCCTCAGCCCTCATCCTCCAACCTCAATCCTCAGTCCTCAATCCTCAAACCTCAATCTTCAATCCTCGTTACTCAATCTTCGATTCTCAATCCTCAATCGTCAATCCTCAATCCACAATCCTCAATCTTCAATCCTCAATTCTCAATCCTAAATCCTCAACCCTCAATCCCCTATATTCAACACACAACCATCAACCATCAATTCTCAATACTCAACCATCAATCCTCAATTCTCAATACTCAATAGAATAACCCGAATTCTCATGATTCAATACTCAATCCACAATATTCAATAATCAAATCTCAACCCGCAAACATCAATTCTCAACACTCAATCCTCAACACTCGGCCCTCTCTCTTCAATCCTCCATCCTCAATTCTCTATCCTCAAGCGTCAATCCTCAATCCTCAATCCTGAACCCTCAATCCTCAGTCCTCAAACCTCAATTCCGAATCCTCAGTCCTGAATGCTCAATCTTCATCCCTCAGTCCGCAACAATCAATTGTCAATCCTCAATCCTCAATAGAATATCCTCAATTCACAGTTTTCAATACTCAATCCCCAATCTTCAAACTTCAAATCTCAATCCACAGACATCAATTCTCATCACTCAACCCTCAACACTCAGTCCTCAATCTTCAATCCGCAGTCCTCAATCCTCAATCCTAGATCCTCAATCCCCAATCCTCAATCCTTAATCCTCAATCTTCAATCCTCAATAACCAGTCCTCAATCTTCAACC